>NC_057810.1:307089421-307091518 GCF_018294505.1 Triticum aestivum | reverse complement strand
AAGAAGAAGAAGAAGAAGAAGAAGAAGAAGAAGAAGAAGAAGAAGAAGAAGAAGAAGAAGAAGAAGAAGAAGAAGAAGAAAACTAGAAGAAGAAGAAGAAGAAGAAGAAGACTATAAGCTTATTATGTAAACTTGGTCATTTTGTGCTAACATAAGTAATTTTGGAGCTAACCTATAGGAAACTAAGCATAGTAGAGATAACTTAGCATATTAGAGCTAACATATGTAACTAAGCATACTAGAGCTAACATAGGTAACTATAAGCATATTAGAGCTAACTTATGTCATTTTGGAGGAAACAAAGCTAAGTATATGTAGATCATTTTGGAGATCTGACATACCTGACATATTTCAGTTCTCATTGTTATTCTCCTTCTCCTTCCTTAGCCTGATGCTCCAAGAGCGGCGAGGTGGTGGAGGCAGTGGGATGTAGTCTTCTACCACAATTGGCGCGGTCATGTCACCCAGCTGTGGGATCACCGGCGCCACCACCGGCGCAAGGTCATTGTCAAGCACCACCACCATCGCGAGGCCATCTTCAGGCAGGACATGCACGACCATCGCTAGGTCATCCTCAGCCACCACCAACTCTTGCCCATGGTCAGCCACCACCATCTCTTGCCCTTGGTTAGCCACCACCATCGCTAGGTCATCCTCAGCCTGATGCCCACTCTGCTCCTCTTCTTCCCCACTCCAATCCGGATCATCCTCCTTGCTGTCTTTGCTGCAGCCAGAATCGCTGCTGCTTTGGCTGTAGCCAGTGTCGCTGCTGATTTGGCTGTAGCCAGTGTCGCTGCTGCTTTGGCTGTAGCCAGTGTCGCTGCTGCTGCTCCCATTGCCTGTCCAAATGCAATAATGACCGTTAACAATTGATGCGAGACAAAGCCAAATGTAGAGGAATAAGAAGAGGCAGAACATACTAGCATCATCGTCGTCAGCGTAGCGCATGCGACACATAGTCGCGTTGAACACCTTCACGATGAGCATGGTGGCGTCGTCGTCGTACCTGAAGAGAAGGAAGTACCCCAGCCGCAGGTCGTAGGCATGGTAGAACTTCTCCCAGCCACGACACAAGTACATGTGGCCCTCCTTGATCACCAATTCCACGTCCCACAGCCTGCGAAGCCCACTGCCGGCCTATCGCCACTTCACATTATTTGGCGGATCTTCACCCAACATGTTCATAAAAGTGTCAGGCAGCCTCTGCAGTTTGGGACAATGAGTGATGTAGCAAACAACAGATATCATAATGAGATGGGTGAAGGGGAGATCTCTCCTTTTATATACCTGCGTCATGGATGATACTGAAGTCCCAAGTATGATACTGAAGAACTCGAAAGCATCCAACTCGTACTGCGGTGTGGCAGAGCGGAGTCTGTGGTGGCGGCTTCCCCCCATCTCTGATAAGCAGCAGAAGAGACCAATTAGTACCCTTACAACATTATCATACAACATTATAACATAAGAAATTTTGAGCAGAAGATAATCAACTACACCAAGTTATCATTTCTCATTCAAAAAACAATGCACTTGTGGACATATGATGGCTCTATTTGAATTTATTAGTACCACTAGTCATCGAAAATGTTGACTTTAGTTGAATTTCATATAATAACTAATTTAACTTCTTTCGGTCACCAACTAGGCAACTAGCTAGCAGTATAAAAACATTCAACTAAAGAAAAGAAAGAAACTACAAAACGTGGCAGAACCCTAAATAAGAAAGTATAAAAATGTGTATTTTTCTTCTTCTTCCCCTCTTCTTCTTTTTTCCTCTTTTTCCTTTTCTTCTTCTTCTTCTTCTTCTTCTTCTTCTTCTTCTTCTTCTTTTTCCTCTTTTTCTTCTTCTTCTTCTTCTTCTTCTTCTTCTTCTTCTTCTTCTCCTCCTCCTCCTCTTCTTCATTTCCTATTCTTCTTCCTTTCCCTTTTTTTCTTTTTCCTTTTTTTCCTTCTTCTTTTCTAATATGTAAACTATCTAAAACTATTTATTATCTAAAACTATATCTAATATCTAAAACAGAAAAGAAAGAAACTGCAAAACATGGCGGAACCCTAAATAAGAAACTATCTTCTTCTTCTTCTTCTTCTTCTTCTTTT
>NC_057810.1:307054496-307088533 GCF_018294505.1 Triticum aestivum | reverse complement strand
AAAGACCTTCTTTGCCATCAGCCAGTTCTTTGCTGTCCGTTTTATGTAAGCCGACGGCAAAGACTTTCTTTGTCGTCAGCCAGCTGACGGCAAATAACTGGATTCCAGTAGTGCTACTTATGAATTTAGTGCAAAAGATTGCACCACTTAGATCTATCCTCGCTTTTATGCCTAGCTAGGGGCGTTAAACGATAGCGCTAGTTGGGAGGCAACCCAATTTTATTTTATTTTTTTGTTTTTGCTTCTGTTTAGTAATAAATTTTGCATCTACCTTATGTTTAGATGTGTTTTCATGTTTTAATTAGTGTTTGTGCCAAGTAGAACCTATAGGATAACCTATGGTGATATTTAATTTGATTCTGCTAAAAAACAGAAACTTTGTGCGCACGAAAATAATTTTAGTAATTCACAAAAACGTGATTTTGTGCTGATTCTTTTTGCTGTAGATCAATAGATAAATTTCCCAGGACTTCCTATTTTGGTAGGATTTTTATAGTTCCAGAAGTATTCGAGAGTTATAGATTGCTACAGACTATTCTGTTTTTGACAGATTCTGCTTTCCGTGTGTTGTTTGCTTATTTTGATGCATCTATGGCTAGTATGTAGGGGTATGAGCCATAGAGAAGTTGGAATATAGTAGGTTTAACACCAATATAAATAAAGAATGAGTTCATTATAGTACCTTATGTGGTGGTTTTTCTTTCTTTCACTAACGGAGCTTATGAGATTTCCTGTTGAGTTTTGTGTTATGAAGTTTTCAAGTTTTGGGTAAAGATTTGATGGACTATGGAATAAGGAGTGGCAAGAGCCTAAGCTTGGGGATGCCCAAGGAACCCCAAGATATTCAAGAATAGCCAAAAGCCTAAGCTTGGGGATGCCCCGGAACGCATCCCCTCTTTCGTCTTCGTTCATCGGTAACTTTACTTGGAGCTATATTTTTATTCACCACATGATATGTGTTTTGGTTGGAGCGTCTTGTATGATATTAGTCTTTGCTTTTTAGTTTACCACAATCATCCTTTCTGTACACACCTTTTGGGAGAAACCCACTTGATTGAAATTTATTAGAATACTCTATGTGCTTCACTTATATCTTTTGAGCTAGATAGTTTTTGCTCTAGTGCTTCACTTATATCTTTTAGAGCACGGCGGTGGCTTAATTTTGTAGAAATTGTTAATCTATCGTGATTCACTCATATTATTTTGGGAGTCTCTTAGAACAGCATGGTAATTTCCATGGTTATAAAATTGGTCCTAGAATGATGGGCATCCAAGTTGGGTATAATAAAAACTATCATAGGAAGTGAATTGGATGTTATGATCAATTTGATACTTGATAATTGTTTTGAGATATGGAGGTAGTGATATTAGAGTCATGCTAGTTGGGTGATTATGAATTTAAAGAATGCTTGTGTTGAAGTTAGCAAGTCCCGTAGCATGCACATATGGTAAAAGTTGTGTAACAAATTTGAAACATGAGGTGTTCTTAGATTGTGCATCCTTATGAGTGGCGGTCGGGGATGAGCGATGGTCTTTTCCTACCAATCTATCCCCCTAGGAGCATTCGTGTAGTGCTTAGTTTTTGATGACTTGTAAATTTTTGCAATAAGTATATGAGTTATTTATGACTAATGTTGAGTCCATGGATTATACGCACTCTCACCCTTCCATCATTGCTAGCCTCTTCGGTGCCGTGCATTGCCCCTTCTCACCTTGAGAGTTGGTGGAAACTTCGCCGGTGCATCCAAACCCCGTGATACGATACGCTCTATCACACATAAACCTCCTTATTTCTTCCTCAAAACATCCACTATACCTACCTATTATGGTATTTCCATAGCCATTCCGAGATATATTGCCATGCAACTTTCCACTGTTCTGTTCATCATCATGACACACATTATCATTGTCATATTGCCTCGCATTATCATGTAGTTGACATCGTATTTGTGGCAAAGCCACCATGCATAATTTTTCATACATGTCACTCTTGATTCATTGCCCATCCCAGTACACCGCCGGAGGCATTCATATAGAGTCATATCTTGTTCTAGTTTTGGGTTGTAATTCATGAGTTGTAAATAAATAAAAGAGTGATGATCATCATTATTAGAGCATCGTCCCCAAATAAAAAAAGAAAGGCCAAATAAAGAAAAGAAAAAAAAAGAAAAGGCCAAAAAAAGAAAGGCCAAAAAAAGAAAAAAAAGAAAAAAAGAAAAAGAAAATAAAAAAGGGGCAATGTTACTACCCTTTTCCACACTTGTGCTTCAAAGTAACACCATGTTCTTCATATAGAGAGTCTCATATGTTGTCACTTTCATATACTAGTGGGAAATTTTCATTATAGGACTTGGCTTGTATATTCCTACAATGGGCTTCCTCAAAATGCCCTAGGTCTTCGTGAGCAAGCAAGTTAGATGCACACCCACTAGTTTCTTTTGTTGAGCTTTCATAGATTTATAGCTCGAGTGCATCTGTTGCATGACAATCCCTACTCCTCATGTTGACATCACTTGATGGGCATCTCCATAGCCCTTTGATTATCCTCGTCAATGTGAGACTTTCTCCTTTTTGCCTTCTCCACACAACCTCCATCATCATATTCTATTCCACCCATAGTGCTATATCCATGGCTCACGCTCATGTATTGCGTGAAAGTTGAAAAAAGTTTGAGATTGCTAAAGTATGAAACAATTCTTTGGCCTGTCATCGGGGGTGTGCAAGATGGGAGCATTTTTGTGTGACGAAAATGAAGCATGACCTAACTATATGATTTTGTAGGGATGAACTTTCTTTAGCCATGTTATTTTGAGAAGATATGATTGCTTTGATTAGTATGCTTGAAGTATTACTATTTCTTATGTCAATATGAACTTTTATTTTGAATCATTTGGATCTGAACATTCATGCCACAATAAAGAAAATTACATTGAGAATTATGCTAGGTAGCATTCCACATCAAAAATTCTGTTTTTATCATTTACCTACTCGAGGACGAGCAGGAATTAAGCTTGTGGATGCTTGACACGTCTCCAACGTATCTATAATTTTTGATTGTTCCATGCTATTATATTACCCGTTTTGGATGTTTATGGGCTTTACTTTACACATTTATATCATTTTTGGGACTAACCTACTAACTGGAGGCCCAGCCCGAATTGTTTTTTTTTTGCCTATTTCAGTGTTTTGAAGAAAAGAAATATCAAACGGCGTCCAAACAGAATGAAACCTTTGGGAGCGATCTTTTTGGAACAAACGTGATCTAGAGGACTTGGAGTGGAAGTCAAGAAACAAGGGATGCGGCCACGAGGGTGCCCGGCACGCCCCCTACAGGTGGGCGCGCCCCCCACCCTCGTGGGCCCCTCGAGCGTCCACCGACCTACTTCTTCCTCCTATATCTACCCATGTACCCCGAAAACATCAGAAGCGACCACGAAAAACTATTTCCACCGCCGTAACCTTCTGTATCCGCGAGATCCCATCTTGGAGCCTTCGTCGGTGCTCCACCGGAGGGGGATTCAATCACAGAGGGCCTCTACATCATCTCCAAGGCCTCTCCGATGAGTTGTGAGTAGTTTACCATAGACCTTCGGGTCCATAGTAATTAGCTAGATGGCTTCTTCTCTCTCTTTGAATCTCAGTACCATGTTCTCCTCGATCTTCTTGGAGATTTATTCGATGTAAATCTTTTTGCGGTGTGTTTGTCGACATCCGATGAATTGTGGGTTTATGATCAAGTTTATCTATGAGAAGTATTTGAATCTCCTCTGAATTCTTTTATGTGTGATTAAGTTATCTTTGCAAGTCTCGTAGAATTATTAGTTTGGTTTGGCCTACTAGATTGATCTTTCTTGCAATGGGAGAAGTGCTTAGCTTTGGGTTCAATCTTGCGGTGTGCTTTCCCAGTGACAGCAGGGGCAGCAAGGCACGTATTGTATTGTTTCCATCGAGGATAAAAAGATGGGGTTTATATCATATTGCATGAGTTTATCCCTCTACATCATGTCATCTTTCTTAATGTGTTACTCTTTTCTTTATGAACTTAATACTCTAGATGCATGCTGGATAGCGGTCGATGTGTGGAGTAATAGTAGTAGATGCAGGCAGGAGTCGGTCTACTTGTCACGGGCGTGATGCCTATATACATGATCATGCCTATATAATCTCATAATTATTCGCTTTTCTATCAATTGCTCGACAGTAATTTGTTCACCCATCGTAATACTTATGCTATCTTGAGAGAAGCCACTAGTGAAACCTATGGCCCCCGGGTCTATCTCTTATCATATAAGCTTTCAATCTACTTTTATTTGCATCTTTTAATTTTCCAATCTATATCATAAAAATACCAAAAATATTTATCTTATCATGTTATCTCTATCTGATCTCACTTCCGCAAGTGGCCTTGAAGGGATTGACAACCCCTTTTATTGCGTTGGTTGCGAGTTCTTGTTTGTTTGTGTAGGTGCGTGGGACTTTTGAGGAACCTCCTACTGGATTGATACCTTGGTTCTCAAAAACTGAGGGAAATACTTACACTACTATTGCCGCATCACCCTTTCCTCTTCAAGGAAAACCAACGCAAGCTCAAGACGTAGTAGTCGCCTGGAGTACGTGCCTATGATGAAGTCATGCAAGATCAGCACCGGCATGATGATGTTGTGCTACTTGAGGAGAACCATCTCCAGGCTGCTACGTGTGCCGCACGCTATCAGTAAGCCCTGCATCGCTATCACAGCCGCAGGGTTCATGCCTAGTGTTTGGAGGAAGGTGACCTTGTCCTTAGGCGCGTTCAGTCCGCGAAGGGTACACACAAGTTATCACCGAAGTGGGAAGGCCCTTACCGGGTAGTACGAGTCACCAGACCTGGCGCAATCCATCTGGAGACTGGAGGTGGCACTTAGTTGCAACACTCATGGAATATTGAGCATCTCTGCAAGTTCTACCCATAAGGCGCGAGGCTGCCGGGCCCTGCCCGGCAGCCTCCCATTTGTACAGGCCTTGCCTCAGCTACATGTAGTCCCTTGTACAAAGTCGGGGCGATGACCCCGTGAAAGAGAAAATAAAGAAGCGTTGTAGGGGCCCCCCAACCTAGACTGCATGCATGCATGAGCATTCCAGATCACTACATAAGAATTTCATGAGCATATGCATATGCATATACATAGGATCTCATCATGCATTCATTCTCATCTACATGAAGCTACAGGTTCTTGCCGTGATATTGGCTTCAACAAGGAGTTGAGAATATTGCCCGACACTGCGATTCTCGGCAAGCCAAACAGATAAGTTCTACCTCAGCTATAACTTATGCATTAGAAAACCTTGCCACTCTTTCTTAGGCCTAGGTGCTTCCATTCCCGACTCGAACGTTGCTTTAGTCAGAATGGTCGCGGTGGCCTTTGATAAAAGGAAGTTGGCGGGGGGTTGGTCCCTTTTTCTGTAACCCGGCAGAATTGGCTCTTCGGCAGAGAAAAAGGGTGCCCGCAGGATAGCTTTGCCGGGAAAAACTCGTTTATTTACATTAAAGAAGCATCTCACCTCTGCATGGACATATACATGCAAGGGTTTATCTTTTTCATTAACATGCTGATACAGGTACAAGCATTACAGAACACGAACATGGACTCAAGAGATTACATTATTTGAATTAAAATTTGGCAAGTGCCTATAGATTTAAGATTGAAAAAAGATAAGTGCCTCGTAATGCCTTTGCCCTTGTCCATCTCCTATAGGACGAGGTCGAAGAGGCAAGAGGTGAACCCAGATGGGATTCGGCGCCTCCCTAGGATCAGGATGGCGTCGCTTCTCAACAAGGAAGAAGAAACCGGGGGGGGGGGGCAAGCGCGGGTGGTGACGCTGCCGGAGGACTAGATGGGAGACGCGAAGTTACCGGCAAACACGACTAGTTAGAATGGTCGTCCCTGTTCTTGACGCGTCGTGGGTTGCCGCCGCCATCCACATCACTACCACCCAAAGACCTCGGATCATTAGCCACACCGAACGCCATGCTCTCTGGCTTACCCCACAAAGGGCATGGTCGTCCCCAACGGCCTTAGTGTCAGAGATCACCCCAAAGACGTGTATGAAGACGAAAAGTCCTCCTCCACAAATAGAGGGAGACACCCGGAAGAGCCAAATCCACCATCACCAACGGTAGGCCTCCCCCAGGGCTCTTCCTCTGCGTCACGCAAGAGCGAAGAATGAGGAGCGACCGACTACCACGCCCCACACCCGCCGCGGGCCTCGGCATGGTGTTTTTTTGCATCCGCTCTCACCAGGATCAAGGCTATGGGCGGCACAACAACAAGCGCGCCGGAGTCGCCACCTCCATCGTTACCACCGCGCCACCCGAGCATCCTGACGACCACAAGAAGTTCTAAGCTAAAACCCGGGGGGCAGTACCGGGCTCTCCCTCCCAACATATCCAAGACGGAGCAAGGCAGAGGAGAAGAAGAGTGCGGATGAATGCCCCCACTCCTCCCCCGCTCTCCCTTTTATAGGTAAGCGGGGGTTGGGGGCTGGTTCCGCCACGAGTAACCACCGCCCTCCTCCACCAATTCAAGGAAGCCGGGCCCTCGCCACTATAACCTCATGCATGACGCGCCTTCGTTACCTACCCCGCGTGATGCATGCAATGCGTGGCTAAGGATAAGGGCGTGGTGGGAAGAGTGAACTGGCAGTTTCTACCCCATGTGTTAAAGTCATTCACGGGCCATTACTGGAGCGGCCCCACCACTATTGGCTTCACACGATGTGCGGAGAAACCAGAAACTGGCCTGAAATCAAGACTAATGAAGAAGCAAAGAAGATCTCAAGAGGCCAGCCTCTTCAGCAACTCTGCATGTGCACTTGTTAGACCCTACCCCGACGACGCTTGGCAGCATGTTCGGGGTAGGCCGGGGGGCTTCTGTCGGTGCAACAAACCTGGGTCTGTTGCCCTGACTGTGCATAGGCATAAGGTCAAGATTAAAGCACCAGTTCGAGACAGAGTACAAGAAACCAAGAGATTTAGAGAACCAACGGGCAGATCAAAGGGACCATGAGGTTGTCTACGAAATTTGGAGAAATTTAACTCATGAGACACATCACCAAAATTAACACTAACAGTTTCCTTAGTGCAATCAATCTTAGCATTAACCGTATTCAAGAAAGGTCTACCAAATATAATGGGACAAAAATCATCTCGAGGGGAACCAAGAACTAGAAAATCGGGCATTTTATTGTCCCACACAAGACTTCAACATCTCTCACAATCTCAAGTGGCGTGATAGTATCTCTAGTCACAAGTTTAATAGTAAGATCAATATCTTCTATCTCAGCAGGTGCAATATCATTCATAATTTTTGATATAAGGTAAATGGGATAGCACTCACACTAGCACCCAAATCACATAAGTCATGATAACAATGATCTCCTATTTTAATAGAGACAACATGTATGCCAACAACGAGTTTATTTTTATCTTTTTCATTGGGTTTGGCAATTCTAGTAGCTTTGTCAGAGAAATAAATAACATCCCATCAATATTATCGACCAAGATATCTTTAACCATAGCAACATGAGGTTTAACTTTAATTTGTTCAGACGGTGTAGGTGTTCTTGTATAACTTTTACAACCAGAATTGAAGCTTTAGCGTGTTCTTTTATCCTAATAGGAAAAGGTGGTTTCTCTATGTAAGCAGTAGGAATAACTAGATCAACACTATAAGTAATAGTTTCTTCTCTAGCTTCAATGGGTTCTACTATTTTTACTTCAATCGAAGGATGATATTTAAACCACTTCTCCTTGGGGAGATCAACATGAGTAGCAAATGATTAACAGAAAGAGGCTACTACCTCAGAGTCAAGTCCATATTTAGTGCTAAAATTATGAAAAGCATTTGTATCCATAAAAGTTTTAACACAATCAAACTCAAGCATTATACCTGACTCCTTACCTTCATCGAGCTCCCAATCTTCAGAGTTGCGTTTAATTCTTTCCAAAAGATCCCATATGAATTCAATAGTCTTCTTCATAAAAGAGCCAGTACAAGAAGTATCGAGCATGGATTGATCATTACGAGAAAGACGAGCATAAAAATTCTGAATAACAATTTCTCTGGAGAGCTCTTGATTGGGGCATGAATATAACATTGACTTAACCCTCCCCCAAGCTTGAGCAATAATTTCTCCTTCACGATGCCAAAAAGTATATAGACAATTCTGATCGCGATGAACCAGATGCATAGGATAAAACTTCTGATGAAATTCTAATTTCAATTGGTTCCAGTCCCAAGCTCCAATATCATCACATAGCCTATACAAAGATAAAGGGAAGACCTTATTACTTCATCTCCTGGTAAACCTGTAAGCTTAAATAATCCACAAACTTCATCCACATAGATTAAACGCATATGAGGATGTAGCGTTCCATCTCCTGCATAAGGATTAGCTAGCAGTTTTTCTATCATACCCGAAGGAATTTCATAATGAATATTTTCAGTAGGTGCAGTAGGTTGAGGGACAACTTTGTGTGCTTTCGGTCAAGGTGAAGATACCCCGAACAAGCCCCTCAAAGGATTATCACTACTGGAATTAGCTTCTTTGTCGTCCGCCATGGCAGACGGCAAAGGCATAGATCCTGGACGGCAAACTTCTTGTCGTCTGCCAGCAGACGGCAAACAGTCCATCTGAACAGGTGCTAGCAAAGGCCTTCTTTGCTGTCCGCTTCCTAGAAACGGACGGCAAAGGATTGTGTCGTCCGCCATATGAGGCTAGCAGACGACAAAGACAACAGACGGCAGTGGGTGGCGTCAGAGCCGTTAGGGGGTTAACAACGATCTTTGTCGTCTGCCAGTGGACGACACAGAGTCGAAGCTCTTTGTGAGCTTAGTTAGGCCAGCATTGGGAAGCTGCCACGTGGCCAGCTATGCCATCTGCCAGCAGACGATAAAGATTCAAAGGTCTTTGTCGTCCGCCAGTGGACGGCAAACTGTCCAAATAGGCAGCCAGTGTTCCTAGTTTCTACAGGTAGCTGCCATGTGTCCTCTTTGCCGTCCATAGCGGACGGTAGTAAGATAATTCATAATGGGTAACAAGTAACTAGTGTAGAAAAGATGGGCAAGGTGGCCCAATCCTTTTAATAGCAAAGGATAAGCTTGGACGAACTCTTATATAAAGAAAAGCGCTCCCGAGGACACATGGGAATTACCATTAAGTTAGTTTTCATCATGCTCATATGATTCGCTTTCGCTACTTTGATAATTTGATATGTAGGGGGGGATCGGTGCTTGGGTGCTGTCCTTACTTGGACAAGCCTCCCACTTATGATTAACCCCTCTCGCAAGCATCCACAACTACGAAAGAAGAATTAAGATAAATCTAACCATAGCATGAAACATGTGGATCCAAATCAGCCCCTTACGAAGCAACACATAAACTATGGTTTAAGCTTCTGTCACCCTAGCAACCCATCATCTACTTATTACTTCCCAATGCCTTCCCCTAGGCCCAAATCATGGTGAAGTGTCATGTAGTCGACATTCACATAACACCACTAGAGGAAAGACAACATACATCCCATCAAAATATCGAAAGAATACCAAATTCACATGATTACTTATGACAAGGCTTCTCCCATATATCCTCAGGAACAAATGTAACTACTCACAAAGCATGTTCGTGTTCAAGATCATAGGGGTATTGAATATCATTAAGGATCTGAACATATGATCTTCCACAAAATAAACCAACTAGCATCACCTACAAGGGGTAATCAACACAACTAGCAACCCACAGGTACCAATCTGAGGTTTTGAGACAAAGATTGAATACAAGAGATGAACTAGGGTTTGAGAGGAGATGGTGCTAATGAAGATGTTGATGAAGATTAACCCTGCCACGATGAGAGGATCGTTGGTGATGACGATGGCTTCGATTTCCTCATCCTGGAGGGAAGTGTCCCCGGCAGAATTGCTCCGTCGGAGCCCTAGATTGCTTCTGCCTAGGTTCCGCCTCGGGACGGTGACGCTTCGTCCCGAAAGCCTCCTTATGATTTTTTTTCTAGGTCAAAACCCTTGATATTGCAGAAGATGGACACCGGGGTTGGCCAGGGGCCCCACAAGCTCAGGAGGCGCGCCCTGGGGGTAGGGCGCGCCCTGGGGGTAGGGCGCGCCCCCCATGCTTGTGGCCACCTAGTGGGCCCCTTCTGTTCTTTCTTTGGCCAATATTTTTATATATTTCAAAACAATTCTCCGTAAAATTTTAGGACATTTGGAGTTGTGCAAAATATTTATCTCAGATTTGCTCCTTTCCGGTCCAGAATTCCAGCTGCCGGCATTCTCCCTCTTCATGTAAATCTTGTAAAATAGGAGAGAAAAGACATAAGAATTTTATCATAATGTGTAATAATAGTCCATAATGTAATAAATATCAACAAATGAAGCAAAATGGAAGTATCAGTGACGGTATGGGAACCTCACCATCATCCCGTCCAGAAAGCCTGAATCTAGGATCCCCCGGGGCATACAAGGAACGCTAATTGCCCCACAACGCTTCCAACGAGGTACCGATGCCCGCTGTGCCGCATCGTTGATGGTTCTGGCTGAGGCCGAATCAAAGCTTTTGCTAGCAAATTCGCGCCCGTCCCCGCTGGTCCACTAGATCAACCTCCTCCGTCATCCAGCATGCCGTTGCGTGACGTTTGCCGTCAGGAAATGCACGAATGGAGCGACACCAGTGCCCGGAGCCGCCGTCCGGCCTGGGTGAGCCATCAATGGCGGAATGTCCCTCATCGCCGTGCCGCTGACGCTGGATGACACACATGTCCAGGACACCCACGGGGATCTCCACCGCAACCGCATCCTAGAGACGCGACGGAGGAAGGCCCTGCCACCATCATCCCTCGTCCGGGCTTTGCCCTGCGGAGCTCATGCGAGGGCGAGGAGAGGGGCGGTGGTGGCTCGAAGCCCTATATCGGATCGGAAGGGAGGGGATCGGGAGGGAGGGGGTCGAGGAGAGGGGCGACAACATAGGCCAATGGTGACAGTCAGCTTCAAAATTAGATTGAGACTGCACCCAATGTTCCTGGCCCACCAAACTCCACTATACCTCTCGACCTATGGGCCCACCAAAGGACATGATTCCAGGAGGAAATGCGCCCACGATATGTAGTCCATGCCAAAAATAAAAGTAAGGGCCTGCTAAATTAAACCAAAGTAAAACAAGGTAAAGAGCAACTCTAGCAAATCTGCTATATCCCTCGCTGGCCCGTATAATCCTGGTGGTGTCATAGTTTTCCGCATTTGTCCGACCTGAACAGGTTCGCTAAAAGTCTGTCGAGCCATAATATTTTACAGGCGGCCCGCAAATTCGTTCGTCCGCCAATATTTGTATGGGGTTAGGGCGTTTTAGGGTTCATGTACCAGATAAGCTCCGCCACAATCCACCCCCTCTGCGCGTCTTCTTTCTTTTCTGTGGCGAGCAATTAGCCACCTATTTATTTTTCTTTCTTGCGGATCCATTGTCGGTGGTGCTCGCGAGCGTGGCGGCCGTGGCAGCCCGCCGCCGCACAAGCTGGCCCGACATGACGCAGAGGTCGGCAACTCCAGTTGGTCCATCGTTAAGCTGCGATGTTCCAAGAAGGTGCACGAACATGGCCGTCTCTCCCACAATGGTAGGGGGAGCATGTGGGTCGGCTTTAACGAGCTCCATAAGGTGCTTTTCCCCACACACTCTAAGGTGTCGAGGGCAGATGCAGAGCTCCTCGCTGCGGAGCGGGTGGTGGCGGTCGAAGAAGAAGGCGCCACTGCAAAGGAGGTTCACGCCCACTCTCATGCTTGCGCAAGTCGGGAAGTTCTACCTCGACCTCAACGATTAAGCCCTAAGTTTAATTTGCAGTTTGACCTATGTTTTAGCTATGTATATATGAACTCTGGTTGTGTTGAAACTTTGTAGCGCGAATCAGGTCTTTAAAGTTGCAATATGAATTTTAGTGGATCTGTTCTGCACAGCCGCAGCAGGATTCGGTCTGCTGCCAGTGAAGAGGTCCCTAACGTAGTGCTCTGACAAGCCAGTCCTCGGCTGCCTGTCAATCGTGGCAACGGAAGAGAGGTTGCCGCGATGAGGGGGGCACGGAGGAGAGGGAGGTGCCACGACCGCCTCCATGTTCATGTGTGTGTGAGAGAGAGGGCGAAAGAGGTCGTGGGTGAGCAGGGCAGAACGAGAAAGAGACGCGAACGAGGCGTTCCGCGTGGTCCGGTCAATTGGAATGAACGATCTGGTTCCTTCCCTGAGAACCAGTGCATTCCATTCGTCTTTTCAACCAAACACAAGAATTACTCCTAGCCACCGGGTCCAACCCGTTACATTCCACTTCATTCCACATACTAAGGCCTCCTTTGGTTTGTAGGATTTTTGTAGGAATTCTATATGATAGGATTTGCAAAGGAAAAATTCCTTTGAATCCCTTTGGTTTGTAGGAATGAATTGATATTCCTATGTGGGATAGGAATCAATCCTTCACATTTTGAAGGGAAAAAACATTAGCCTAGACTCAATAGAAAAAAAAAATCCATATCCTATGCATCAAGTGACATCTCTTTCTCTATAGGAATTGACTAGCAAATATGCCCGTGCATTGCAAAGGGAGAAAAATAGCTTTGTGTTGTCCTACTAAAAACACAACGTGCCAAACGAAGAATCTAGACATAATAGAACTTTACAGAACTCTTGAGCACCAACGTTAACTGGTTTGTCCAAATTTGAATAATCATCGAAGACACATAGAATTGATTGAAAAATGAAGTGATACAAAGTTCATTACCATTCAATAAAATGGCACATTTCTTTTGACTGCAAATTTGTTAATTAATAAAATTGAGATGAATTTAAAATTTTCAGAATTCTCGGGCATGAATGTTCACAGGACCAAGGGTGTTACATTCGACAAATAATGAATTTGATTTTTTTATATAGAATTATTTTTCATGTTGTTCATTGACTTAGAAATAACAATTACTAAATTATCGAGAAATATCTCATTGATATTACTTTGTGCAATTTTGAAATAATCTAGAAAAAAGGTTTGCATAGGTCATTATCAAAGTTAGAGAAATTTGCAAAATTCATACCTAAAGAAATTATTACAAAAAAATCATTTGTGATATTTTTGTTCCGAGCTATCTAATGAATTGAGGAAAACATTATCCTGAAGTTAGTCAAAGAAATACACAAACTTTGATGTTTTTATCCTATTTTTTGCCCACATTGTAAACATCTATAAGACTTCACATCATTCAATGAGAAGTTGATACAATAGCTAAGAAAACCATGTACTCCTAGAAACCCTAAGATGTTAAAATTAAGCACAACAAAATTCTAATTATCCATATGGTTACTAAGAACAAAAATTGCTTTTTCACATAACTTGACATCCACAATTTTTCTGCTAGTCTATCCCAACACTAATTTATTTATTGTCGAAATTAACCCCATCTATATATGGCATGTAAGCATCCAAATTAACCATATCTATTTATATCCATCTCTAAATAATTTTTTTCATGATTGTTTAAAAAAACCGGGTGTGGACATGTTTGTATGCCCTTTTTTTACTTTACCTTTAATATGTATATGGTGTGCAACATCTTCTCCTTTATTAATCCCATTTTAATTAGGAGTTAATTAGCGGGCATGACAGTGTGGAATTCCATTTAATGGAGGCATGCATATCCTCCTTTATTTTCGGCATTTTAATTATCGTTCCCACAATCCCGGTTAATCAAAGCCCACGATAATTATTAGTGAATCACTTAGCGCCATGACAGTCCACAATACAACTGAATGAAGGCTCCTTTATTTCCGGCAATTGATTTTTTTAATTAGAGCCAACCTTTTTTTATTGAGACGTTCATGTCCTCAATTATTGGGTCTTCCTCTTTCTGTTGACATGTGCAGTCAAAGGCACAAACGTGTAGAACATATCACAAACCATAGAACATAGCAGGCCGAGTAGCTCATGCAAGGGATAAACAAAAAAAATAGAAATAATGCGCAGCCCACACACCAAGAAATATGTATTGCGGGTTGATTATTAAAATAGTGAGGTATTTTTGCAAAATGTCACTATGGACCAAGAATATCTATTAAAAATAAAGATAAAGACATGCATGCCGTCCCTACTTCTATAAAATTCCTATCCTATCTCCACTACTATTAAACAATCGAGTTGTGGCAGAAACATTACATCTCAGCCATACATCCGTCATCTCTCAATGGACCGGATTGCCTCAATGTTGTATCACATCATTTACCATTATCAATTAGCAATAATTATCATGATCTATGCCATCATAACTACACAATAATTACCACCATCTCGCTCCAACCTGGGCCTACTTTAATCATATCAATTAGCAATAATTACCAGGATCTACGCCATCATATTTTTTTAGAAACCTAGCCTCGTGTATAGCGTACATAGAAGGAAGATATCAATTAGCAATAATTACCATGATCTATGCCATCATAATTTTTTTTAAACCCAACCTTGTGTACCGCGTACATAGAAGGAAAAAAGAAAAAAGGCCTGGCCCATGTTCGCATGTAAGCAGACACGAACACGGAAACCAAATCGCTCGTTTCCGTGTTTGTTCGGATCACAGGACCGATCAGACCCTGTCATGTCAAAAACATGTTTAGTTCCCTTAAATTAGAATAAAAAACACGGTAGATTGTTACCTAAGGTTAATGTGATATTCTATTTTTGTCAGATGGCTTCAAATTTCTTTAACATCACTTTTAGTGTTAATGTCATGTACCATTATATTTATTTCCAAATTGTGGCGTGAAGTTATATTGCCAGTTTATGTCATGTTCGGTTCACAAATATATATTGCCGGTCCGTACCTTGAAGCTCTGTTGGTAGATTCTGTCGTATACATTGCATAACATCTATTTCTACTTTTAGTGTAAAATTGACTTGTACATAGATTGACATTTTTAGACATTGTGCTTACATGTGCTTGCTTTCGCTATATTTATTATATATAGTGTAATGACAGAATTTATAAAGTATGTCAATAGTTGGATCATGTATCCTTGACTTGATAGACAAGCTCAAAGAATTATATTCTTGAGAGTGCATATCTGACATGCTAGATCCTAATTTTGACTTCTTGCATAACCAACTTTCAGTTCAAGGAAGCTTCAGGTCTTACCTTGAAATTTTCTTTTGCCTCTTCCATCCAGCATGGACATGTTTTCTAATTAAAGATTACTGATTGTACATAAAAAAAGTTCCTAATAATCTTTTCTACACTAGTCCAACATAATCAAATGAGTCACTAAAACTAGCTGGAAAATACCAAGGAAACCTGCAGGCATGGCTGCCGCAATAATCAATCCTCGTCCCTCGACACTTATGCCAACACTCCCCTTCCTGTGATTCAATTTTCTCTCTATTTCATAACTATATGTACGTTACACGTGCACGCTTATTAGTGAAACAAAGAAGAAGTTCTGACCACACCCTTGAATTCCCACAAAACACCAAATCATCAAATCAATCAAACTATAGAAAAAGGGGGAAATTGTAAAGGGAGGGCAGGAACAGCGGATGGATTGGTCACCGTCCGTCCTTCCCCTCCCATTCTTCCTCGGCGGTTCCTCCTCACACCACACGCAGCTAGAGGAGCGCGCGCGCGCACGCTCGCACACACACGCGGAGGGGCCATAGGATAGGGCAGTGGAGGGAAGGCGGCAACAGATGCCGGGGCCGGGTAGCCAGAACGGACGGGCGTCGCCGCCCAAGTCCGAGAACATCCACGGCCTCGTGCGCGCTGGCGACGTGGCGGCCGTCCAGAGGAAGCTGCAGGAGAACCCCGCCCTCCTCAACGACAAGAATCCTGTGGTCCGTGCGCATCCTGTTACTTGCGTTCCCTCCTTCCTTGCCTTTCTTCAGCTTCAGACGCACGATCTTTGCTCGTTCCTGGCGTTCTTGACACGTGCAGTGTGGATTGAGCATACGAGATTCGTTAGAAAAGCAGCGTTTGTCGGTGTGAATATGTGGTTTTAGTCAGATTATATGGCCGAGGTTTGATTTTCTTGAGCTCGTTCTTGGATTTCATCCCCGTGTTGGCTATTCGCAATCTTCGCCCGTGACTCTCTGTACATTGCACTTGAACTGCATCGCCACCGTGTTTATTTGCTCCTCTTCGTGTAGTTAATGTGCTTCTTTGCTGTCTATTTCTTCCATTTTTGTGTGTAGGGATACGAGTTCCTTTCCGGAACCAAGAAAGCGCAACTACGATGGTTCTGAATTTTGCTTGTTCCGTGGTGCCGAATTTTGAATTTTCTATTCCTGCCGTGTTAGATTTTTCTTGTTGCCATTTCTGTTTCCTTGGAGTGTGCTGTCCTGCTTCCTTCCAAAAAATCCCCTTTGATTCGTTTGATTGAATATTGGATTTTCTTCATTATTTTGTTCCTTTAATTGTCTATTTGTCTTGGCTTCGATCCCTTTTCTAGATGGCCTGTTACCATTTAAGACGGGTCGCTTTCCCATGTAAATTATGGCATTGCTTTGGTGAACTGGCTAGATTTTACTCTCTGAGAAAACTGAGTATATTTGGATATCCTTGTCCTGTGCCCTCGCACAAGAGCCTTGATATTTGCACGAGTCTGGTTTAGTTTACAACAAAAATTAGGTGACTAACTCCGTCCTAACTTTAGTATAACTCCGTCATGTACTAACTCCGTCCCCAAATAACAAATAAGTGACTCAACTTTGTACTAGCTTTAGTATAAAATTAGTACAAAGCTGAGTCACTTATTTTGGAACGGAGGGAGTACTAGTTAGATGCCCATGCGTTGCCACAGATAAATAAAAAGAGGTGTGTCGGTGCAACAAACCCTGGTGTATGTTGCCCGAACTGTACACAGGCTCGAGGACAAGTTTACAACATCTAAGACAAGGCCAAGCAGAAGAGATAGCTCTTTGAGGAATCAAAGGGCGGATCAAAAAGACCAAGACAAGCCAAAGGAGCAGGATATCACTAAGGAAAAACCTCCCTTGCCGGGCAGGCGAGCCCGGTCAGGTCGAGGCCGCACCAAAGACAAGTCTCGAGACTCCCTTGGCAGGCTTGCCGGGGACGTCGGGGACTCCAACCCCACCAAGACACCACCGCTCCACCGCACAACGACTCAGGTCACTTATCAGTGCGGTGTCGAACCCCCAAGTGATCAAGTGGCTGTCCTCTGGCACGTCACAGCCATTTGAGGAGAAGATCCACCCTGCATGACACCCGTCCCGAGGCGTGTCAGGCAGACAGGGCGAGGGACAGCCAAAGTAGCGCGGCAAGGCTTGCCGGGCTACTCCCACGACGTGACACTAAGCGGTGCATTTAATGCACCCTGTCCTGTCTGCAGAGTTAGGTATGATAGCACTGTTTGCTTTCTGATCAATGCGTAATGACCACTTTGCCATTGTGGTGACCCCTTGACCTATAAAAGGAGGACCAGGCAACCTTAAAAAGGATTCAGACCCTTGTATACTCGTACGTGCGTAGCTGCCCTTGTCCCAAGGCGACCTTGCCGGGTTTGAGCGTTGCGTCTCCACTACGGTCCTCTCATCAATCCACCAAAGCAGGAGTAGGGTTTTACGCCTCGTGGCGGCCCGAACCTGGGTAAAAACTGCATGAGTCGTCGCTGCCGTGCTGTTCTACGACCTCCGCTCTTTGTGCAACGTGCCCCTCCCCCTTGTCGAACCACAAAGGGGCCAATAGTCCTATAGGTGATCGTGTTGTGCAACGACATCTTTGGCGCGCCAGGTAGGGGGAGGCGCTTGCGCGAACCCGAGGTTGTGACCAGCGCGTCAATCTTCATCATCGTCTTCTTCATCGACGGCTTCATCATCCATGGCGCCCAAGAAAAGGTTCGGCACTTCAGCTCACCCGTCCACCTCGAAGGCCCCCTCGCGTGCAGCCACTGGTGCCAAGGGGGCTAGGGGGTGCATGGGGACGTGTACGCCACGGGGAACGTGACTAGCGTAGGCGGCGCCATCACCGTTCCCCTTGCGGCCGAAGCGGAAGCAGGAGGCGCCGGAGGAGGGCAACATCAACAGCACCCTAGCGGCCTTGCTCCACAAGGTGCGGGTGGGGAGAATGTTATGTCTCCACCTCTCCACCTCACTGAAGGGCACAGCCGCAGCGATGGCGCTCGCTCAAGTGCGAATTGCGACCTTTCCTGCCGCCCCTGCTGCGGGTGCGGCTACGGGGCCCGCGCCATCCCTAGGGCAAGTTAACCAAGACGGTGCGCCGAATGGGGTCATCAATCCCCAAGCGCATCCACCTCGTCGCCACGCCACCCTGGCGACCGGCACGCGGCGACGAGGACACGACGCCACTGCTATCGGCACCGTCAGAAGTCGGGCGACATTGCGATCTGCGTCGTCGTCCGTGCCAGGTACCGCTTCGAAAGCCATGACGCGAGCCCAGCTCCTGTTGAGATCCCCGCCAGCAGCCGATCAAATGGATGAGTGGAGAGCCACCATTCAGAGCCTGATTGGTTTCGCTGAGGCGGGAGGATCACAGCGGGCAGGCCCGCCGCGGCCTCCACAGGCGGCAACAACGGCCCGAGCCGCTGGCCGTACCGAGGGGGTCACTCCAACAGTGCAGTCCCCTCAACGGCAGCCAGCGCAGGGGCCACAGTCAGAACCACGCGACCAAGAACCCGATGATGTGTCGATGGCTTCGTCTGATCCTCGGGCCCGTCGAGACCAGCGGCAGGTCCGGGAAGACATGCAGAGAGAAAATGCGTGTGTTACCATCGAACGACGCCGCGAAACCCGACGCCAGTCCGATAGGCGCAATGGCCCCGACGTTGACGAGCCCATGCCCGGTGGGAACAGGTACCTGCCTTTTAAGTTGGGTGCCCTGCCTTCACTCGTGAGCTACGTCAAGTCCGTTGGTCATCTGCCCGTATGTTCAAGCCAGAGATACCAGAAAAGTATGATGGAAGATTGAACCCGACAGAGTTCTTGAGCATCTACACCATCGCCGTTGAAGCTGCCGGGGGAAGAGATGAAAAGGTATTCGCCAACTACTTCCCTTTGGCACTCAAGCCAAATGTGAGGTCGTGGCTGATGCACTTGCCAGAAAATTCCATCTTGACCTGGGCTGACCTGTGCAATGAGTTTGTTGGCGCCTTCACGGGCGGCCGTCAAGAACCAGGGCGGCCCAGCGACTTGCAATTCCTCCCACAGAAGGAAGGAAAGAGTTTGCGGAAGTATATGCAGAGATTCAGCCGGGAGCACAGGAACATTCCAAACATCCACCCGGCAGCTGTGATTGCTGCATTTCAGTCCAATGTACGCAACCGCAGGATACGTTCCAAGATGAACGTCCGGTTGCCCAAGACTGTGAACGAGCTATATACTTTGGCAGATAAGTGTGCCCGAACAGAGGAGGGGAGGCGCCCGGAGAAGAAGATGGCGTCGACATTGACTCAGAAGACGACGACAGTGCTACCAATCAGAAGAAGAAGAAAAAGAAACGCAACAAGAAAGATGCAATTATATGCGTGGATAAGATGTATTGGGAGGCGGTCGCTGCCGAGGCTTCGGAAGCTACCGTCCCTGCCAAGGGAAGCAAGCAAAGGAGAGAAGCTGTCAAGGATACCGGCAAGGAATTCGGGAAGCGCGCTCTTGCGGAGGGCGCTACGCCTGTCGATGACTTGCCGGAAAGTTCCAATAGCAAGAGAACAAAGGTTGTTGCACTTGCTGTGAAGAAGGTCCCGGCGGGGCTGGTTGGCCTGATGGTACGTTCACTATCAGCTCCACCCTTGACGACAAATAGGAAAGCGCGCTCGTTGCCTTCCTGCGGGCGAATGTCGATGTGTTTGCTTAGCAACCATCTGACATCCCCGGCGTTCCCAGGGAGGTAATTGAGCACCACCTTGCTGTTTGCCCCCATGCCCGGCCCGTCAAGAAGAAGGTCTGGAAGCAAGCTTTGGAGCGGCAACAATTCATTGCTGAAGAGATCAAGAAACTTGAAGTTGCTGGTTTGGTCAGAGGGGTGTTGCATCCGACTTGGTTGGCAAATCCAGTGGTGGTGCGCAAGCGAATGGGAAATGGAGGCTTTGCATACATTTCGCAGATCTAAATAAAGCATGCCCGAAGGACCCCTTCCCCTTGCCGTGCATCGACCAGATTGTGGATTCCACCTCCGGATGTGACCTGCTTTCCTTCTTGGATGCCTACTCCGGCTACCACCAGATATTCATGTCCAAGGAAGATGAGGAGAAGACCGCGTTCGTAACCCCATGTGGCACGTATTGCTTTGCACGAATGCCCTTTGGGTTAAAGAGCGCCGGGTCCACCTTTGCAAGAGCCGTGCAGATTGGTTTTGAGCCTCAATTGCACAGGAATATTGAAGCTTACATGGATGACATCGTGGTCAAGACCAATGGCAGATCAACCCACATTCAAGATTTGGAAGAGACCTTTGCGAATCTGCGCAAGATCAACTTGAAGCTTAATCCAGAGAAGTGTGTGTTTGGCGTTCCCTCCGGCAAGCTACTTGGCTACTTTGTGTCTCACCGAGGTATAGAAGCCAACACTGACAAGATCAGAGCAATTGAGCAGCTTCAAGCACCCAGGACAGTCAAGGATGTGAGGCGTTTAACTGGATGTGTTGCCGCACTGAGCAGGTTCCCAAGTCCGCCGAGTGCGCCTTGCCGTTCTTCAAAATTTTGAAGAAGGCAGGCCCCATGAAGTGGACCCCGGAGGCAGAAGCAGCGCTGCAAGACTTAAAAACCTACCTTTTCTCTGTTCCCACCTTGGTTGCTCCTAAACCACAAGAGCCGTTGCTGCTATATCTAGCAGCGACCAATCAAGTGGTTAGTGCAGCCTTGGTGGCGTAGCGGGAAATGGAAGAAGGAGCAGCGGCAGCTACTGCCCTTCCCGGAGAAGGAGGTGAACTAGACACGGCAGGGTTGAGCGCGGATCAAGAGAAAGAGGGGCAGGATAGTGACGGCAATTCCAAGACCGTGGCAAGGAAGAAGATAGTGCAGCGACCAGTTTACTTTGTTAGCTCCCTATTGCAGGGGGCTAGATCAAGGTATTCTGGGGTACAGAAATTAATCTTCGGCCTCATCATGGCCTCGAGGAAGCTGCGCCACTACTTTCAATCCCACGAGATTACAATCGTCACCCGTTTCCCTCTGCAACGCATATTGAGGAATCCTGAAGCCACCGGCAGGATAGTTGAATTGGCACTGGAATTATCTAGCTTTGGACTGAAGTATGAAAGCACCTCAACCATTCAGAGCAAAGCACTGACAGAGTTTATCGCAAAATGGACACCCCCCGCACTGCAGTCGACTCAGCGCCTACGTTTACGACAGCCGCATCTCCTACGACCTCGGACCAGACTCACTCCCCGCGCGTCAACGCAAGCGTTCGGCATCGTCATCCCTGAGCGAGAGCACTGGGCCTGCCCGGGTCTCCACCCCTCGACATAACAAAGGAAGAGACAAGAAGTAAAAGGGGAAAGGTGCGTAGATGGACATCTCCGCTCCCTCTCACACCCCTTTTTATAGGCAAGACTGGGGCTAGGGGCTGGTCCTTCACCCCCACCCGCGAAGGACTCTTTTTGATCCAACCCATCGAAGCTGCCGACGACGGTCGGATCAGAGTACCGCCCTCTTACACCAATCCAAGAAGGCTAGACCTTTGCCCTGGCGCTCTTTCCCGCACCACGCGCCTCCGTTACCTACCCCAGTCGATGCATGCAGCATATGTGGCAAAGGATAAGGGCGTGGTGGAATGAGTGAATTGACAGTTACTCCCCCGTGGGTTAAAGTCATTCACGGGCCATTACATAAATGGCCCCACCACGATTGGCATCACACAACGCGCGGGAAAACCGGAAACTGACTCAAGCACAGGTTAATGAAGAAGCAAAGAAGACATCAAAGGAGGAGCTACCACTAGCTCTTCACCTATGTATTGGATAGGGCCTACCCTGACGACGCTCAGCAGCGCGTTCAGGCCAGGCCCGGGGGCTCCCGTCGGTGCAACATACCCTGGTGTATGTTGCCCAGACTGTACACAGACCGAGGACAAGTTTACAGCATCTGAGACAAGGCCAAGTAGAAGAGATAACTCTTTGAGGAATCAAAGGGCGGATCAAGAAGACCAAGACAAGCCAAAAGAGCAAGATATCACTAAGGAAAAACCTCCCTTGCCGGGCAGGCGAGCCCGGTCAGGTCGAGGCCGCACCGAAGACAAGTCTCGAGACTCCCCCGGCAGGCCTGCCGGGGACGTCGGGGACTCCAACCCCGCCAAAACAGCACCGCTCCACCGCACAGCGACTCAAGTCACTTATCAGTGTGGTGTCGAACCCCCAAGTGTTTAAGTGGCTGTCCTCTGTCACGTGGCAGCCATTTGAGGAGAAGATCCACCCTGCTTGACACCCTTCCGAGGCGTGTCAGGCAGACAGGGCGAGAGACAGCTAAAGTAGCGCGGCAAGGCTTGCCGGGCTACTCCCACGACGTGACACTAAGCGGTGCATTTAATGCACCCTGTCCTGTCTGCAGAGTTAGTTGATAGCATTGTTTGCTATCTGATCAGTGTGTAATGACCACTTTGCCATTGTGGTGACCCGTTGACCTATAAAAGAAGGACCGAGGCAGCCTTAGAAAGGATTCGGACCCTTGTATACTCGTACGCGCGTAGCTGCCCTTGTCCCAAGGCGATCTTGCCGGGCTTGAGCGCTGCGTCTCCACTACGGTCCTCTCATCAATCCACCAGAGCAGGAGTAGGGTTTTACGCCTCGTGGCGGTCCGAACCTGGGTAAAAACTGCATGAGTCGTCGCTGCCGTGCTGTTCTACGGCCTCCGTTCTTTGTGCAACGTGCCCCTCCCCCTTGCCGAACCACAAAGGGGCAGATGGTCCCATAGGTGATCGTGTTGTGCAACGACAAGGTGTCATCATAACAATGTTGCTCATATAATAAAATTGAGATGAAAAGACGTATGCATTTCAAGAAGAAACAAAAAGAATTACAAACATGTGTATTTTAGGTCTTGGATGCAAGATAGAAGTAAGAAAGCATGAATAAACAAACTTTAACTGAGGCACTACAACTGCAAGGACAGATAATCATGACAATTTTCAGAAAACAATCATCACTCAAATGTCTTCTTTCGTTTATTTGCCACTATTTCTTTACTTTTATACTTTCCGTCCATGTCCTAACCTAGCTTCTAGTATGTCCTTTGCTGAACAAACAAAGAAAAGGAGCAAAAAAAAGAAAAAGAAGAAGAAGAAACAACGAGAACATTACCAGATATGATGCACAAAATAGAGTGGCGGTACACAATCAAGTCTTTATTGTCCACTGCATAACCAATGAAAGATTGCACATCAATGTTCTTTTATGCTTTCTTAAAATCAATCGTCTGATGGAGCATATGGGTCTCAACAAGAGAAACGCGCTATCACGAAGTTACGTCACAAAAAACTAACAAAGATTGTAATCTTGTTATTAAACTTGGATATACTGTAAAGGGATATGTGTGATAAGCAACTTCTGAATGAAAATTAAGTTATTGCTATTTAGGTCGTTAGCCCTACCTTTAAAAAGTAAATAATCCCCAAAAAGGGGCAGAGGTAACACGATATCTCCTCTTGCCACAAAGCAGAGTATCTTCCATATAAAAAGCAGAGTGCCTCCCCTCACTATTTTAATTGTTACATTGGAGTACCAATGTAAAAAGGCAGAGTATCTTCCTTTACTACAGAACAGCTCATACCCAAGCACAAGAAATCAGACAAACTTTCAGCCTCTGCTTTGCCCTTTGTACACTGCACACCTCCACTCCACTCGCCTCTACCACTGGGGTGTGATCTCTTTGATTTGTCATCTCCGGCAAGCGTTGTTTAATTAAAAAGAAAATCAATGGCGATGTTATACAATCTGAAACATTTACACATATACACTGTTATACACAGATTATACACACGATTCACCCCTTTATTAGATAGGTGCCTTGGATTATGTTACATCTTGCAAACAAATACTCAACGCACAGCAAGCCACTGAAGGCAATGCTCTTGGCAGGCAACCTTTGTTGTATATATATCATTAGATTACTACTTAATGGAACAAACGTTCACCCTCTTCTTACATTAGATTAAGCTTGGACTAAAACCAAAGACACCTACTGCCTTCTACTCAGCAAAACAGTAAAATTAATATATTTTTTGTCCAGCCAGGAAATCTATGCTTAGTAAGATTGGAATCTTCTGGCTGTTTTTTTTAGCAAATCTCGGTTATCTTGAATTTATTTCTTGTGTTGATGCCGATGCTTATTATAACTACCTTCCTTGGTGAGAAACACCTTGAAAAATACCAGCCGACTTAGATCAAGCACAAACACTTTAGGCTATAGTTCTGTAGGATACCAGGTGCTGGAATATTTACATGTTGATCTGAATATGACAAAATATGACTACTGATAAAGAAAAAATATATCATCCTCACCTATGCCAATATTCAAATGGCTAATGACATACTCGTCCCTACAGCTGGTAACCACAACGCAACACCTTCCCGCTGCCTGCATTCTCCACGCTTTCCCATCTCTGTGTCATGATCATGGAGCTCGCCCTTGTTGCCACCACCCTAAAATTCAGAAATAGTATAGCCCTACAATGCGAAATTTAGTCAGTTTGAAGTCCAACAAGGAACTGAGTAACTTGGTCGTCTTCTTTGTGATGATATGAAACACCCAGCGTAAGATCTGAGACCATCACTGCATACATGTATACATGAAATTACTCGTAGTTTTTACCTCGTATCTAGAAGGCATAATTGTTGTGAACATGTAAATGTCTGAAGTATGAAGCGGCTTTGACAATAATTACATTGACTATACTTTCTCGTAAGTTGAACTATCGTGCAAACAAGCCACCAACTAACTTCAGTATGAACACAAAAATGAGCAAATAACACATCAATCAAGTGAAAGCAATGATCACCTCACATTCAGGGTCTGTCATGGTCATTCAGGTTGCTGTTATTTCCAAAAATGAATATTAAAGCAAGTATCCAAGTTGCTTCTCTGAAAGTTGTCTGTGTGAACTTCAAACATGTCCATGGAAAGCAATTTTAGATGACTGACCCTAGTATATAAATTGATTTCTATTGGGCTGCAAGAGTAGTTTATAGACGGTTCGACTGTTGCGCTCTTTGGGCAGGAATCTCCACTTAACAGCAAGAATTCACATACATGATTCTTTTTTTTTTGTTATCCCTGAAGGGAAAATATTCATCACTGAACACCTTCAGCAGACCATTGTTGTATAATTGAATCTTATTACTTAAGGATTTGTGAAGTGATTAGGCAAAAACATCAAGGAAGTCCAAACATGGTGGACGTAATTTAGAATCCAAGATTTCCGTCTCGTCCATATATTCAAGTTCAAACATGAACTGCAGTTCACTAAGCTATAATCCAACTAATTCAGAACTGACATGGTGTACCTTGTGGAGACGTAAATAGAGCACAAATCTGAAGAGGCGGCGATGTGCTCGGATGGAAGAGAAAGAAGCGGGGCAGAGCGCGACGAACGGTCTGCTTGCTCCTTGACGCAGCGTTGCACTGTGCTCGTGAGGCCGCGCTGAAGTTCTTGAGCGAGCTCCCCAGCAGTTTATGCGACCTCCAAGCTGTCTGGCGATGGCGAACAAGCGTGCCGGCAGGGTATGTGGCCTCCATGCAATCCCGGCGGCGACGAGCAAGTGACTCAGGCAGTGGGCATGGCCTCACTGCATGCAACACTGGCGACAGCGAGCGAGCATGGCAGGGGAAACTGAGCGTGCGGAGAGCGGAGGAGAAACAGCGAGGAAAATGGATGACGAAGCCGGGGAGAAATCGGGTGGGCGCAGCAAGGGGTTGCAGTTTCTCTAATTTGAATTTGGGGATTGGGATTGAAGGAGAGAGGCGGCAGGACAGAGGGATTGGGGGAGGCCATGAGGAGGCAATGGGATGGACGACGCGAGATGATTGTGGAAGAATGGCCGGTGCTAGCAGGCGCTTGGCAGTAAAATTTTGTTAGGTAATATTTCCTTCGATCAAAGCACATGTAAACCTTCATGTGCCTGAGTGGGAGGGCAGCGTTTAGACTCTTGCCGCTGCACGTTTCTTTATTCCTTCTTGACGAAGAGGCAGACGGACCATCAGGACGAACTGGTTCTTTTATAGGAGTAAAGATTTTATTACGTCATTGTCAAAACTATACCAGAAGGGGAGCCTTGGTGCAGTGGTAAAGTTGCTGCCTTGTGACCATGAGGTCATGGGTTCAAGTCCTGGAAACAGCCTCTTACAGAAATGTAGGGAAAGGCTGCGTACTATAGACCCAAAGTGGTCGGACCCTTCCCTGGACCCCTTCCACAATCAACTTTACTTTGGGTCTATAGTCCTTTTCTGCTTGCATTTCAGAAAATAGCATATGATAAAATTTACAATGACCATTTTCTACAATGACATATCTCCCACTGTGGCCAAATAGAACGCTTTTACAAAAATATTTACTTGACATGATCCTATACCTAGAGCTAACATCATGTATTACCCAATTGTGACATTCTAGAATAGGAAGGAAAGTCTGATTTTGAGAACGTGAATATGAGCGGGTGAATGACAGCTTAATTGCATGGAATTTGACTAGATCCCAGACAACCGTGGCTATACGTTCTTTGTCTATTCCTTTGAATTAGCCATGGGTAATGTTGTCCACAAACTGCGTATCTTACTTTTTTTTATGTACGATGCAGATGTGCCAAACACCACTTCATGTCGCAGCTGGATACAATAATACTGAGATAGTGAAATTCCTTCTTGATTGGCAAGGGCAAGGTGCAGATAGGGTTGAGGTGGAGGCAAAGAACATGGTAACTAAAGTACCACATTTGCTAGTACCTTATTAGCTCCTCTGCCCAGTTTTCTTTCCTTCTATGATTTGAGATTATCATATAAACTACCAATTCCGTTGCTCTTCAGTACGGAGAGACACCCCTGCATATGGCAGTAAAAAATAGTTCTTATGAATCAGCAAAATTGCTCCTTGAACGTGGTGTACATACAGGAGCCAAAGCAAATGTAAGATCTATCCATTTACTTTCTATTTTCTTTTTTAGGCCACCTGAGTTGACTAAATTCACACACTTAATATGTGTAATTCATATTGTTGCAGAATGGCATGTCACCATTGCATTTAGCTGTCTGGCATGCACTTCAAACCGGAGATTGCAGCACCGTCAATTTGTTGCTAAGCTATAATGCAGATTGCAATGCTAAAGATGATGTACGTACAGTTGATTCCCTAATAATGGTTCAATTACTTTCTGTACAACTGTATCAGAAATAGTAAACGTTGTTCTATCACATGTTGCCCCCAGGAAGGCAAAATCCCCTTAAATCATATCCCAGGAGGAGCTGGCAATGAGATGCTGCTCCAGCTCCTCACTCGCCATATGGAAGAACAAAGAAAACAAAAAGCCCTCATGACATGTCATGAACAACAGTCAATGGCGGAGTTTGAAGAAGCAATATCACAAATCGTGGGGTTGCAAGAGCTGAAAATGCAATTACGTCGATGGGCCAGGGGAATGCTTTTTGATGAAAAGCGCCGGGCTATGGGCTTAGGGATTGCTACCAGAAGAGCTCCCCACATGGCATTTCTGGGCAATCCAGGAACAGGTGGTGATCCACACAGAAGCTACCCTTTTTCTATTACAAAAATCCTTTTCAGTTCTCAGCATGATTTATCATTATGGAATTCATTGTTAGAGCACCTCTAGTAGAATTCCTAAAATGGGACACCCTAAAACCATTTTTAGGTCAATCCCTAAAAGTTTTCAGAGATTCCAGGGTGCTCCAGTCTAGTCTAGCAGATTCTCCAAAGCTGCAATCCCTATATTTTTTTTTGAGCATCAGTACAGAGACAAGCGCTCATATACACGCGCGTACACTCACCCCTATGAACGCACACACGCACACCCTACCCCTGTGAGCACCTCCGAGAGACTGAGCCGGCATATCATCTTGAGATTTACGAAGTCACCGTAGGCGCCTCGTCGTCAACGGGAACGTCTCCTCCCACTGAAAGCGCATCGCTGGAAATCCTGAAATAAATCCAGGAATAATGCGAGCACCAGGATTTGAACCCTGATGGGTTGGGGATACCACTGTCCACCTAACCAACTCAACCACGGGTTGATTTGTTTCCTCCATTTCTCTTCTCTTTGTGATTCACCCCATTACAACTCCATTTTCACATCATATTCAAACTCTTATTTTCTACCCCACACAATCAATGATATTGCAATGCCATAACTTTGAAATTTTCATATTCAAACTCAAACACAACATAGCATCTAAGATGCACGACATGATCCGAAGTAGTTCGTTACTGATATAGGACCAACCTATGGTGTGTCCCGATCTTCAGGAATTGGAGGTGGATTTGGAGGGAGATCACGAATAACACGGAGAGCACAAGGCGAAATGGGGAAAACACAAGAGGAGAACACTCTATTGGAGAAGATCCACACACAAGTACTCAAATCTCAAGTCAAAGTGGTGCATCACAAGCATTCAACAACAATGGAAAGTAAAGATAACTAGGGTAGTTCTTCCCCAATCTCTAAGAGATGTGTGTGTGTGTGCGCGCGCGCGCGCGTGCGCGTGTGTGTGTGTGTGTGTGTGGGGGGGGGTCTTAGAGAGATGGTCTTCCCCAAATCTCTAAAAGAGATGGAGGCCTTGGTTAATCCCTTGGGATTCTTCTCCTAATGGAGGTCTTGATCCTCCAAGATGAGATAAAGATGAGCAAAGCTCTCTTAAGATCTATTCATATGCTTTGCTAACCCTAAAATGGAGGAGGTATATATAGGTCCAAGGCATGAAGGGGTAAGTGGTGGCAACAAGGGAAAGGTACATGGGCCTTGCACAAATTATGCGCGCAGGCAACACCACCAGACAGTCCGGTTGGGAGGACCGGACAATTTGGTCGATTAGACCCCTTGACCGGACAGTCTGGTCAGTCCAAAGAGCCCCGGGTGCGGCTCGAGCGGTGATTGGACAGTTTGGTCCGCCTGACCGGACAAGTAGTGCTACTTTTGCACACCTTCTTTCGTTGCTCCGTCTTCTTCCGTTGCCGCTTCCATGCTTCCCTCGCAGATGGTTTAGGCGTACCCTTGTGCTTCCACTCCTTGATACGCGCGAAGCTCTGCTCAAACCTATACATGTACGAGGGAGGGTCAAGTATATCATCCAAGAGAGAACCAACTAGACACACATAAAGGTTATAATTAACCTTAGTATGCGTGATGCACGTGTCCCTTTGCGATGGAGCCAACCCCCCTCCCCCCCAAAAAAGATCCAACCTCTGATCAAAGTTCAAATCACTATGGGAAAGAGAAAAGAGAGAGACCGGAGTCGACGCAAGAGTGGAACTTGTCAAACACCATGTACTCATCATCTTCACGGTCTATATGGCCACTCTCCAATGTCGCTCCTCAATCCATGACATGTATATATGCAAACAATAAGGAAACAACAATGAAAGTGTAGCCCATTCTTCATGCTCATATCAAGATGGCTCAAAGGGAAAGAATTCACCTTAGGAAGGTTCCCGAAGAACTTGTTGGCAAGCATAGTGTATATCTTCTCGTGGGCAAGATGTCTCATGGCAACACCACCTTGTGATTCCTTCAAATGAGCAAACGGAACCAACAGTTTGGAACACAAAGGTGGTTAGCGTGAGCACAATAGCCATCATTCATGTGGTGATTCACCCAACAAGTGTTGTCATTGTGCTCAGTATAATGTGTGCCACGAGGATGAGGAGTATGTGCCATTCACCTCAATTCATACCGTTCCTCACGTCGGGCTTGTTCATCATCTTGCGCTTCTCGTTCTCTTCTTTGGCGCTCTTGGTGTTGGAATTGAGCGTCACGGAGTGCTCATTGTGCTTCGTTTCCTTGGCGAAGGGTGTCTTATTCTTCTTGGCGCATTTGTTGCTCAAGGGCATCTTGTTCTTCATGACGGCGTCGCTCACGCTCTAAGATGCGGTCTTGTAATCCATTGTCGCGGATTGGAGGTGAAGCTTGTCGATCGTGGCGTTGGTCTCGAAGACGAGCACGAGGCGGTATGGAACTTGCATTGGATGGGGGCTCCAAAGATTGGTGACTTGAGCGTCTTCTCCTTGATGAGGACGAAGATGATGAAGACTTGCGGTTGACCATCAATGCTCGAAGTTCATCCATTTGAGTTGTAATCTTGGCGTCGAGGTACTCCCTTGTCCGCGCTTCGGATTGGGATGACATTGGCGAGACCATTGATGCAGTCGTTCAAGACACCAATGGAATCATGCATCACTCATTGGAGGCCGAAGTGATCAGTTTTGGTGACGGAGTTGTTTGCGTCTTCGTTGTAGTCGAAGACCGGGTTCGATGCGCTTGGCCTATCCATGACAAGACTCGAGCAAAGGTTAGTAGGAAATGAGAGAACAATACCAAATTACCTTTCCCAAGGTTGAGAATGTATCGAGTATCACTCAATGTGAATGCTATAATAGTGGAATTGGTACCAGACTTGTTTCTCACACCTACAAAGTAAAGCTTGTCGAGGAGCTCGGTTAGGATAATTGGCACAAAATTCAAGCAAGTTTAAGTCAAGATATGCAAAATGTTGAAGAGGATTCACAAATTGCAAGTAAAGCAAATAGATCAATAGCCATGAGTGGTACATGGGAACACGCACACAGATGTGCAACCAAGGAATGCACAAAATGTGTTTCCACGGAAAAGCTCATGTTGCACAACGCGAGAGAGACACTAGCACGATTGCTCAAATGGGCGAGATATGTCCTTGTGCACCAACCTATAAGAACGAAACATGTCTTCTATCCCAAGTATGCTTAAAAGCTTTTCTCTCGTTTTTATGCTTCCTTGCCAAGATGCTTGATGCACGAGCCGATGTAGCAATTATGTATGCACGGGAGTAACTTATGACACAAGAGATGATAACAAGACTGATGCACGCAATTGCAGCTATGCGTAGTATGTATCACTACAGTGCACAAGTAACTTGGCCCGACAATACTCAAATGGCTAGTCTCAACGGGCAAGTGACACAGAAGGCTTGGGGCTAACAATGCAATGGCAAGGGAAGGTGAGATGATGAAGGAATTGATACCTACATCAACATACCTTCGTTGAGGTCGGAGAAGTTACTGTCCTTGCTTACGGTCATGGTGTCAAAGGGTGAAGTGGTCGTTGTCGATGACGAGTTCGTAGGCGATGATGAATGACGGTGATTTTGATGTCGTCGCATCCCTAATTAGCCGAAACACATTAGGAAATGGAAAACCGCAACTCAAAATCTCAAATAAAATGGGTCAAAATTAGGTTATGAAGCGGAAGGTAGGTTGTCGTGGGCGAAATGGGTGGTATTGCAGAAGGTATGGTGGTGTAAAGGTTGCTACGTATGCGAAAGGCTTGGTGGTGGGGCTTAGTTTTTTTTTTGGATTTTTAGTTTCGATAGGCTGAAGCCGGATGATCTGGACTAGGTTTCAGATTGTCTGGGCGTTGGCTGGATCGTGGGGGATGGGATCCGGATGATCCGGGCAAGTCAACTCGTGGAGAAAACTGCTCGGGATGAACTCGAAATTTTGGGGATAATTTTTTGGGGGTGGATTTCGTGGTGGGGAAAGGTGTGGGGGTTGGGGAAGGCCCGATCCACTTGCCAAACAACAAATTCATGGATCCAAATGAACAAATTCTCACAAGAACCAACAAAATGAAAAAAAAATGGTGGGGCTATTTTTGGTGAGAATTTTCAAAATTGTGTGAAAAGAAACAAAAATAGGCCAGAAAGTGAGAGGGTGGAGTGACTCCACGATGTGAATCAACCTTGCTTTGATCGAAGATGATGTAGGGTGGAACCCTAGATGGCTAATCTTTTCACACTTGGAGGGGGAAAAGGAAGAACTACCAAATCACAAGAGGGAAAATCACTCAGACAAGTCCAAATCACACATCGACTAGAATAACACACATGAGATTCACAAGAATATAAGAACAATCCAAGGGAAGTAGCACTAGGGTAGAGTTCATCTCAAATCCTAAGGAGATGAGGGCTTGGAGATCTCAAAAGATCCTTCTCCCATGGGAGGTCTTGGTGATCCTATGATGGAGATTGCTACCGACTGATAGTACTCCCTAGCCATGGTTGGGTATGGAATCATCGAACTCACGATACAGAGACGTGGAGAGGAAGAAAGAGTCGAGGAAGAAGACTTGTTTCAGAGGAAGGAGAAGCTAAGTATCTTCTCCATGACAATCTTGGTGGTACCTAAGTGTGCACAGGGTCTCCGCTTGAGGTAGCATCCATGTCTCACGTGAAGTGAAGGGAAGCTCAATAATGAGAGAAGACAACTCGTTCTTGATAGCTCGTTTACGTGCTCTCGTCAACTTGGTGCTTGGGGCGATGGTGGTGTATCCATGCGGATGACCGTAGGGTGCTCCGCACCAGAATGTCTCAACTCATCACCATATGCCCGCCATGGTTGAAGAGAAAGTCATGCTCAACCATCTCATTACCGTCGCTAAGGATGAAGGCCATAAGGTGTGGATCATCATCATTCACCGCCATGATGACCAAAAGGGAATATCCCATGCTTGGCCATCTCACGTGTGGTGACCCCGAAGATGGAGTGGTCTCCCTTGCTTGTAGTTGGCCGCCTTGATGTTGGTGTCGTAGCTTCTTGTCAGTGATGGTGTCGGTGTAGGTGTGATCTGGAAGTAGATGGTAGCTTGGACGCATGTGCATTTGAATGCCTTCTTGAAGGTGATCTTGAAGAAGGACAAGACTTGCGGTTCTTGAGCATTTGCTGAAGAAGCTCTACTTGTGTGTTCACCCTGGCGCCAATCTTGGCATCCCAAAGGTCCATCTCAGCATCAAACTTGTCATTGTTGGACGAAATCAAGCAATTTGAAGTCCATAATATGTAAAAGTTGGAAGAGAATCACAATGAACTCAAAATGGCAGGGAAGTGTTCGCGAAAGGATGGATACTGAAGCAAAAGGAAAATCACACGTGGAGATAAATGGGGTAATGCAACTGTAGGGATGAGCAATATAATATTGCCTAATGAACACTAAGCTTGTGTTGCACAAGCACAAGGAGAGATGCTAGCTTGGTTGCATGATAGGGCAAGATTCGCAACTTGGCACCAACCTATGTATGTAAGCGTAACGTTTCCTGTTTCAAGTATTCTTAATTCCTTATGCACAATTATCTTTTGCTCAAAATGATCTTGCTTATAAGATTTTGTGACTCTTGCTCTTTCTTTCTCTTTCTTTTGTACGCTCTTTTTTGCACTTCTCTTCGTCTCACCACTTTCTTGAGCCTCGACCAAATATGCAAGACAAGTATCACAATATGATGCTAGGAGTAAACTATAACATGATATTATGCAATCACTAAGGTGCTCAAATTCACAAGGCCCGACAACACTCGGATAGCTAATCTCAATAGGTTTGAAAGGTATTCGCAAAGAATGGTGGGGCTGTCAAGTGTAATGGCAAGGAAGGCAAAGTTTGTGAAGGAATGGATACCTTCGTCACACTTTACCTTTCACAAAGTCGGAGGTACCGGCCTTGCTTCCGATTGAAGGTGTCAAAGTATGGAGTAATTGCCGGTGTAGGCGAGCTTGGTTGTTGATGTAGTTGATGTAGAGGTACAAGTATTGTTGTAGACGTCCAAGGTCTTAAGCCAGCGAAGATAAGCTTGATAGGTGGAGGAGATATTCTTTGACGATGAAGTACCTCCAAATTTTTCTTGGCCAAAAGATGTGGAAACCAATGTGAGGATTAAAAGCACACCGATAGCTTCAAAGCGAGCCCAAGAACACTGAAATTGGAGTCTGGATGTGGAAGTTATGGCCAAAACATGGAACCAGCCGAGGCATTTTTTTGTACTACCGGGTAGTT
>NC_057810.1:307032837-307054270 GCF_018294505.1 Triticum aestivum | reverse complement strand
ACTTTTTGGGCGGCAATAGATGATTTCAAGCTTGAAATTGGTGGGGGAAAAGAAAAAAAATGGGGCCAGGAAATGCAAAGGAGGCTAGAACAACCGGCAAAACACCGGATCCATGGATCAAATCCAACAAAAACTCACTAGAAACCACAAATCACTCAAAATCGGGCATGGCAATTTTTTTGGGGATTATCGAATTAGGCAAGGAAAATAAAAAAAAGGCTAGAAAAGTGAGGGGGATGGGCTCCAAATCGTGGCATCCTTGTTCATGATACCAAATGATATAGGACCAAACTATGGTGGCCCGATCTTCACGAATTGGAGGTGGATTTGGTGAAATCACGAACACGAAGACCAAAAAGGGAATTGCGGGAAACGCAAGAGGAAAACACTATTGGATAAGATCCACACACAAGTAATCCTCAAATCTCAAGTCAAAGTGATGGATCACAAGCATTCAACAACAAAGGAAAGTGAAGATAACTAAGGTAGTTCTTCCCCAATCTCTAAGAGATATGAGGGTCTTGCGCGATAGTCTTCCCCAAATCTTAGAGAGATGGAGACCTTGGCTAATCCCTTGGGATTCTTCTAATGGAGGTCTTGATCCTCCAAAAGGACATAGAGACGAGCAAGGCTCTCAAGATCTGTTCATATGTGTTGCTAACCCTAAAATGGAGGAGGGGAGGAGGTATATATAGGTCCAAGTCATGAAGGGGCAAGTGAGGGGCAAAAAGGGAAAGATACATGGGCCTTGCCCAAATGCTGTGTGTAGGCAACATTATCGAACGGTCTGGTTAGGAGGACCGGACAGGCTGCCCCCTGACCGGATAGTCTGGTCAGTCCAGAGAGCCTCGTGTGCGACTCCAGCGGCGACCGAACAATATGGTCTGCTTGATCGGATAGTCCGGTAGTGCAACTTTTGCACACCTTCTTCTGTTGCTCCATCCTCTTCTGTCACCGCTTTCATGCTTCCCTCGCGAATGGTCTAGGCGTACCCTTGTGCTTGCACTCCTCGATATGCGTGAAGCTCCGCTCAAACCTATACATGCAGGGGCGTTCAAGTAGTATACCATCTAAGAGATAACGAAGTGGACACACATAAAGGATAGAATTCACCTTAGTATACATGGTGCGTGTCCCTTGGTGACGGAGCCAACTCCATGGTGATGACCATAGGGTGCTCCACACCCGTTACCATATCACATAATCCATCCAATAATCACGTATCATCCAAAAGCACATGATAAATCAATCATCATTTACCACCAAACATGAGATCAAGCAAAGTTCACACACTCTCATTGCTCGTCCTCCCCCCAAAGTTCACAATATCCATGCAACTGCCCACCCAACCACCTTGGAAGCCAAGATAATGCAGGCGAGTACGCTCCCAATATGCCCTCATCCATGCCATTGGTATCCATGAACGTGATCTTTGCTTATTTCTCTGTTGGCCTTCACCTTCACCCTACACTCCTCAAGAGCAAGCCTTTCGCTCCTCTGTGGCGGCCTGTCCGTCCGCCATGGCAAGCATCCTCTCCTCGGCTCTTGCCTTTCTCTCCTCGTTTCCCTTGACCTCTTGCCACCTTGCTAGCTTCTTTTGCTTCCATCATCTCCTCCGTCTCCTCCTTCCTTGATCTCATCATCTCCTCCGCCATCTCCTTGTTCTTACTATCCCATCAAGTTTCTCCCCCAAGGCACCAACTTCCGTGCTTGTCTTTAACCTGTTCTTCTCGTGCTTCTTTCTCTTGGGCCTCATCAAGTATGGTTCACCCGTCATCATCTCCCTCACTAACTTCATCTCCACCTCCATCATTCTTGGGAGAAGAGTGTCTTGACCTTGCCCTCTTCGGTAGAGCTTCGTCATTCCTATTCCCCCACTTTTGACTTTTCTTGAGCATGTCTTTATCTTGCCCTCTTCGGTAGAGCTTCTTCATTCCTATTCCCCCACTTTTGACTTTTCTTGAGCAATGCCCAATAATGGTGAAAGGTAATGGGCTTCCCTTTCGATTTTAACATTTGCTTGTACATCCCTTGGATGACAGCCACCTTTGGCAACGAACAAGTCATGAGCAATTATGATAGTAAGATGTCATGTATGTTGAACAGAATATATGATCATAGTACTTCATAATCATGTTCTTCTACTTCATAATTTGGCATTGAGAACTCGATGTTGTCTATGCACATCATGCTCATGAAAGAATTGGCACTAGCAATGTAAAAATCAATTAGCAACAATACCGAAACATCGAGGAAAAAAGGAATAAATACTCACCTTTTGGGCATTCGGTCGAACACCTCGGAGGCGTTGCACATGCCGAGCTCGCCAGTGATAATGGTCGGCGAAGGAGGGCCTTCGAGAGGCTGTAGGAGGCGCGGCAGGTACATGATCGGGGGAAGGCCGCTTCAGGCTTAGTGGCAGCGTCAATGCCGCGCGCAAGCCCCTGAAATGGGAGATCGGCATTCTGCGACGTGAGGCTGGGGGGCTGCAACCTATAGGGTGGCAGTAGCTTGGCGTAGTACCGCGTAGGCGGGAAGCACCACGCTTCCTTGCTGGCTGCGCTGCCGGCTCGAGAGCCGTGATGGGGTGGTGCGCGCCACGGTGACTCGGAATGGGGTGGATGGAAAGTTTCCACGGGGGCATGGATGGGACCCATGGCCTCGCTGGCGAGGCCGTCGGGGCGGTGTGGCGGCGGCGGGGTCAAGCGGTAATCGTCGGTTGGGGGAATTCTCTCTCCTGCCACGGGAGTGAAAAATATAGGATAGGGTCAGTGAAGTGTTTTCCCTATATTTTGGATCAAGGTGTTTTCCGCGTTGACTTCAAAAAAGTAGAGGGATAGGGAATCTGCTAGAGTGCAATTTTTATAGATTTGGCAGTTTTTAGGGACAAGAATTCTACTAGAGATGCTCTTATAATGTGTTACGGCCCTGGCTACCACCTGGGATCTAGACTGCCCCCACGGACCAACACTAGTCTTTCCTGCACACTTTGTGCTCACTCGTGCGGACCCGGAATTAACTTCCCGGGCAGTCACCCATTCTCAAATTGCTCAAAGCCAAGCGCGCTTAACTTTGAGATCCTTGAGAATGGGTTCCCAGAAAAGAAGAATTCCTTGTTGATAATGTTATGTTTTGATAAATTGGGTTGGTTGGGCAAATTTAGAATAGCTATGCAAATTTAGAAAAGGACTTGTCCCGAATCTTGGACAAACACGCTTTGAAAGCTCATGGGCCTGAAAAGTGTGCCATTCCTTTACTGCCATGTGTGGCACTTGCCAATACGGAACGCAAGGCTATATACTGCCTCTGTCCCAAAATAAGTGACCGTGGTTTTAGTTCAAATTTGAAGTAAAACCACGTCATTGTTTTGGGACTGAGGGAGTACATGATATGCGGTTGCTTTTACTTTTCGATATAGGCACCAAAGCCATCAATATTCAATACTCAGTGCATAATATTGTAACCTCTAATGCAGGTAAAACATGATATGCAGTTGCTTATACTTTTCGATATAGGCACCATAGCCATCAATATTCAATACTCACTGCATAGTATTGTAACCTCTAATGCAGGTAAAACAATGGTTGCTCGTATTCTTGGAAAGCTCCTACATATGATTGGGATTCTCCCTACTGACAAAGTTACTGAAGTTCAGCGAACTGATCTTGTTGGAGAATTTGTGGGGCATACTGGACCAAAGACGAGGCGGAAGGTTTTATCGATATTTTCTCTTCAGTTTTGACACCCTGCTGTACCTACATTGACGTGCACAAAATTCTATTGCTGATTTGCAAGTATTAGTATTGAAAGCTCAATTCTGTTTTGTGCTATTCCTAGTGATTTTAGCAGTTTATGTATTTATTTCTCCTAATATTGGTGCTTAGGTATTCAGTTCTTATGTTTGGTTTTAGGACATTCAGTATATTAATTAACAGTGAAATGGGTTATATATGTGAATTAAATATAATAGGCTTTTCCCCTCCATAGTGTTATGATGTTTAGTGGTGTTTTCTCTCTGCTTAATACGTTGTCATTGTAATTGTGCCTGCATTCTTACAGATAAAAGACGCCGAGGGAGGGATTCTGTTTGTGGATGAAGCTTACAGGTTGATACCATCGCAAAAATCGGATGATAAGGATTATGGTTTGGAGGCACTGGAGGAGATAATGTCTGTAATGGACAGTGGCAAAGTAGTTGTCATATTTGCTGGGTACTGCGAGCAAATGAAGCGTGTCATTGCCTCGAACGATGGTTTCTGTAGGAGGGTCACGATGTTCTTTGACTTTGATGATTTCACCACGACAGAATTAGCGGAGATATTGCTTCTGAAGATGAATAGCCTGACTGACACAAGTTTGCTTTACGGGTTCAGGCTGCACCGGAGCTGCACCAGAGGTGCCGTTGGAGAGCTGATTGCCAGGGGGACCACTGAGGAGTGGCTTAAACAGATGAACGGAGGTCTGGTAGACACACTGCTTGTCAATGCACGTGAAAACTTGGATCTTCGTCTTGATTTCAGTTGCAATGACGCTGAGACCATGATCACAATCACATTGGAAGACCTGGAAGCAGGCCTAAGGCAGATCTCGAGACAGAGACATTTGCGGTGACCTACAATCAGGAACATTCTTTTCTTGACAAACCAAGTTACAGGTTCAGGAGTTTTGATAGAAGTGATTGGTTCCGCTTCGGGTACTATGTCTGGTGTATCTGTTCCAATTGGTAGGTTGCTGCCCTTCTGCAATAGTAGCATCGGTACGCATGTAGGTTTTTTTTTTTTTTTTGGAAAACACAGATCTTTATTCATTTGCAATAACAAGTACATCGTTTATGAGGAGAGGTACAATTTCACTCAAAGGCTCCTCAAACCAGTTCAAAGCTGTAGAAAATTTAGCTACTTTAGCAAGTTCATGTGCAACCCTATTGGCTTCCCTATTATAGTGCTCGAATCTAGTAATGGGTAAATCACAAGCCAAAAAATAACAATCGTCAAATACTGCTCGCTGCTGTACTTGTCAACCGTTCTCTATTATTCATGGTTTCGATGACCTCCAAGTTATCTGAGTTAATTACGAGACGGTTGCAACCCGCTCTTTGAGCCATTGATAGCCCATATCTAAGTGCCAAAGCTTCAACCGTCAGGACATCCTCAATTCTCCAGTTCCCCTCTATGATGAATTTTCGTTTATCATCCCTCAAAACAGCACCCGCCTAAGTAGGTCATGATCAAAAGAGGCATCCACATTAAGTTTTACCAACCCCTTCGAGGTTGGTTTCAACCCTTTCTTTTTATAGTAGCCTTTGGTATGTAGCCATAACATAGTTTAACGTAATAGCACGAATCCTCATAAAGATCTGGTTAGCATCTTGGGTTTTCTCTTTATGGACTGATTTTCGCCTCTCTCACCATAAGTACCAAGTTGTAATTGCAACATCTCACGAACATTCGAAATACCCAAGATAGAGAGCTCCCGTTCAGGCACAGAAAGAAAAAATAATCAGGAACCGCCTCACCAACATAATCAACCTCGCATGCTCTTTTAATGACATGATCCAGTCCCAGCACTCTTCAACCTCCTTTGCTTTCTCACATTGAAATAACATGTGCTTTGTATTTTCTGAACCAAAGGGACAAGTAGGAACTGAGGTAACTTTTATGTGTCTATTTGCTAAAGTAACTCTAAACGGGAGGATCAGTAAACAGGGGAGCCATTAATTCCAGAAGAACGCTCCTAGGTTAGCCACGCTCCTCCCCATGCCGCTGGCCGCTTCGGCCGCAGCGGCCACCTACCCCGCCCGCTCGCCTGGATGGCTCGCAGCCGTGGATCCAACGGTAGTAGGGACGACAACCCTTTGCCCGGCGCGGGGCGGCCTCGCCCCAGCGGTCCGTCGCCTGCTCCGGTCTGCAGGCTTCGGGCACGCGGTCTCCAGATCCAGCGCCTCCGCCACGAATCCTGCTCCGGGGAGAGACATCCAACCCTCCCTCCCTCTTCGGACCGCGGGTCGTGCCTGCCCCCCTCCCGACGGGCAGCAGCGCCATAAATCCATTGTGGTCGCCCTAGAAAGTCAGCTCTGCCTTTCCCCTTTGGAGGGGAGGAGGGATGGATGGCGGTCAGGTCACGCAAAAACCGGCGCCCAGGCAAGAGTCTGGCAGGTAACAGTGCGCGCCGTCAAGCGCACCGCTCGGACCACGCTCATGGCCTCACCTCCTCCCCAGGGCGGGAGGCCTTCTTAAGCCGCTTCGAGGGTAAGTGTTTCCGCTGCCTGAGCAAACACTACCGACGCAAAGATTGCCGAGATCCGCTTCATTGTGTCATCTGTGAGCTGCAAGGCCACTTTGGCCGCGAGTGCCCTCAAAACCCACACAACGGCGCCAAGGAAGGGCTGCTCACGCCGGAATCCCGCCGCTGCGCGCCCGGACGCCGGTGCGGGAGCGCCTATGCTTCGATCCACCGGCCCCCTGCTGCGTCCGCTCCTGCTCCAGCCCCAGCCATGGAGCATTTCCCCCACACCGACCCATCTAGAATGCCACGCTCAAGCAACAAGATGGTGGTCACCTCCCCGCCATCGAGCACGCGAAGTATATCCTACGCCAGCACGCAGTGACCCTCACAGCGGTGGACCGCGCGCACGTCATGTCTCCCATGGCGGTGGGCAAAGCACTCGACGAGCAGCTCCGCACCCCGCCCCACCAGCTACGGGTGATGGCGCACCACCCAGAGGCTTTCCTTGTGCACTTCGACCTGCCGGCGCACCGGGACAATGCAGTCCGCCATGGCGTCCTCAAGGTGGACGACTGCAAGTACTTCATCCGCGCGTGGCACCCCGACGATCATGCGGCCATCCTCAAGCTCTCGCTCCACATCCGCATCGTCGTCGAGAACCTGCCCATGCAATTTCTTGACTTTGAAGTGGGAGATGAGGCCTTCGACGACTTTGGCCGCATCGACCACCTCGACGGCCGCACGAACGAGTGCGACCACACCAAGACATTCGCTTGCTGGCTGTGGGGGTGGGATGTCGCGCACATCCCGACGAAGAAGGCGTTGTGGGTGCTGAAGCACGACGAGCTGATGACCCACAAGTATAGGGGATCTATCGTAGACCTTTTGATAAGTAAGAGTGTCGAACCCAACGAGGAGCAGAAGGAAATGACAAGCGGTTTTCAGTAAGGTATTCTCTGCAAGCACTGAAATTGCAGGTAACAGATAGTTTTGTGGTAAGATAATTTGTAACGGGTAACAAGCAATGAAAGTAAATAAGGTGCAGCAAGGTGGCTCCCTTTTGGTAGCAAAGGACAAGCCCGGACAATTTCTTATAATGAGAAAAGCGCTCCCGAGGACACATGGGAATTATCGTCAAGCTAGTTTTCATCATGCTCATATGATTCACGTTCGGTACTTTGATAATTTGATATGTGGGTGGACCGGTGCTTGGGTACTGCCATTTCTTGGACAAGCATCCCACTTATGATTAACCCCTATTGCAAGCATCCGCAACTACAAAAGAAGTATTAAGGTAAACCTAACCATAGCATGAAACTAGTGGGTCCAAATCAGCCCCTTACGAAGCAACGCATAAACTAGGGTTTAAGCTTATGTCACTCTAGCAACCCATCATCTACCTATTACTTCCCAATGCCTTCCTCTAGGCCCAAATAATGGTGAAGTGTCATGTAGTCGACGTTCACATAACACCACTAGAGGAGAGACAACATACATCTCATCAAAATATCGAACGAATACCAAATTCACATGCCTACTAATACCAAGACTTCACCCATGTCCTCAGGAACAAACGTAACTACTCACAAAGCATATTCATGTTCATGATCAGAGGAGTATTAATATGCATTAAGGATATGAACATATGATCTTCCATCAAGTAAACCAATTAGCATCAATTACAAGGAGTAATCAACACTACTAGCAACCCACAGGTACCAATTTGTGGTTTTGATACAAGATTGGATATAAGAGATGAACTAGGATTTTGAGAGGAGATGATGCTGGTGAAGATGATGGAGATTGACCCCCTCCCGATGAGAGGATCTTTGGTGATAACGATGGTGATGATTTCCCCTTTCCGGAGGGAAGTTTCCCCGGCAGAACAGCTCCGACGGAGCCCTAGATTGGTTCCGCCAAGGTTCCGCCTCGTGGCGGTGGAGTTACGTCGCGTAAGCTTGCTTATGATTTTTTCCAGGGTAAGAGACTTCGTATAGCAAAAGATGGGCACCGGAGGGCCAACAGGGGGCCCATGAGACAGGGGCGCGCCCCCCACCCTCGTGGCCAGGGTGTGGGCCCCCTTTGGTACTTTCTTTGCTAAATAATTCTTATTAATTCCAAAAAGACTTTTGTGGAGTTTCAGGACTTTTGGAGCTGTGCAGAATAGGTTTTCAATATTTGCTCCTTTTCCAGACCAGAATCCCAGCTGCCGGCATTCTCCCTCTTCATGATAAACCTTGTAAAATAAGAGAAAATAGCCATAAGTATTGTGACATAACGTGTAATAACAATCCATAATGCAATAAATATCGATATAAAAGCATGATGCAAAATGGACGTATCAACTCCCCCAAGTTTAGACCTCGCTTGTCCTTAAGCGGAAGCCGATATCGAAAAATATGTCCACATGTTTAGAGATAGAGGTGTCGATAAAAATAAACTACGGACATGAGGGCATCATGATCCTTCTTATAACAACAACATATATAGATTTTGCCATATGATTTCTTATGCTCAAGTAACAAACTATTCACAATGTCAAGTATGGTTCAGAAATTTTATTGAGAACTAACAAACAATAATCTCAGTCATTGAAGCAATTGCAATTTATCATAACATCGAAAAGAGTCAAGAATAGAGCTTTTCAACAAGTCCACATACTCAACTATCATATAGTCTTCTACAATTGCTAACTCTCACGCAATATTTATGGTTATGGAGTTTTAATCGGACACTAAGAAAGATAGGGGCTTATAATTTCGCCTCCCAACGTATTCACCTTTGGGTGATGTCAACAATAATAGTTCATGTCAACTTACATCCAATTGGATATATATATCAGGATCTTTCCAACACGAGGTGCTTGCCAAAGGATAAAATGAAAAAAAGGGAAAGGTGAAGATCACCTTGACTCTTGCATAAAGTAAAAAACTTAAAGTAAAAGATAGACACTTCGCAGAGGGAAGCAGAGGTTATCATGTGCTTTTAGGGTTGGATGCACAAAATCTTAATGCTTTTAGGGTTGGATGCACAAAATCTTAATACAAAAGAACGTCACTTTATATTGCCACTTGTGATATGAACCTTTATTATGCAGTCTGTCGCTTTTATTACTTCCATATCACACGATCGTATAAAGCTTATTTTCTTTGCACTAATAAGTCATACATATTTAGAGAGCAATTTTTATTGCTTGCAACATGACAACTTACTTGAAGGATCTTACTCAATCCATAGGTAGGTATGGTGGACTCTCATAACAAAACTGAGTTTAAGGGTATTTGGAAGCACAAGTAGTATCTCTACTTAGTGAAAGGAATTTGGCTAGCATGAGGGGGAAAGGCAAGCTCAACATGTTTGAATGATCCATGACAACATACTCTAACTGAGATGTGAGAAAACATAAACCATTACGTTGTCTTCCTTGTCCAACATCAACTCTTTAGCATGTCATACTTTAATGAGTGCTCGCAATTATAAAAGATGTCCAAGATAGTATATTTATATGTGAAAACCTCTCTTTCTTTATTACTTCATATTAATTGCAACGATGACCAAAACTATGTTTGTCAACTCTTAACAACTTTTAAGCCTCATACTCTTTATATATGAAGTCATTACTATCCATAAGATCAATATGAACTCTTTTATTCTTTTTATTCTTTCTATTTTTCTCAAGATCATAGCAAGATAGCAAAGCCCTTGATTCAACACTAATCTTTATTATAAATAGCTCACGGACTCGGTTACATAGAGGGATCATGAAGCAAAACTCAAAACTAATTCATACCAAAACTTTATTCTACTAGATCTAGATATTACCAAAAATATTGAACTAAGAAAAACGATAAAGATAGGAGTGTGATGGTGATACGATATCGGGGCACCTCCCCCAAGCTTGGCAGTTGCCAAGGGGAGTGTCCATACCCATGTGATTATGTCATCGGAGGTGGTGAAGAAGGAGTTGTTGATGATGTAGGCTTGTCATCTGTCTTCCAAGGCATAGGCTCACCATCATAGAATGATGATCGAGTCTCCGGGATCCTCAAATCTGCAGCCAAACTCATCCTCTTGAATCTATATTCATACTCACAATTTTGGTTTTGCAGGTCATAGATATGGGCTTGGAGGTGCTCGATTTTCTCATGAAGCTTGAAGATGGTATCCCCAATGTTCTTGGCGTCTAGCTTGTGGTTGTTGGTGAATTCCGCGATCATCATCTGGTTGGCATTGAGTCCACGCTCCATCATCCCTTGGCACTTGAAAACTTGTTGCTCCATAGCTTCGTGCTTTGTCTCCACGCTTCCGGTACGCCTTGGTCCCTCCACATCACGGATGTGCAGCACCCCCTCACGCATCTCAATGGTTTGAGGGTGTTGCAGCACCTCCGCGAGATAGGGGTTGATAACCCTCTTGAAAAACTTGTCCTTGGGAGCGCTTGGGGACGTCATGGTGCTTTAGATCTGTCAGAAAAACAGCTCGAAACGAAAACATGACATATTTGCGTGATATGATGGTCAAAACTTTCGAGAGATTATATAATGAATTTTTACCGACCAAAAGAAGTAACGTGCAAGAAAACGGAGTCCGGGAGGCACACGAGGTGCCCACGAGGCAAGGGGCGCGCCCTCCACCCTCGTGGAGGCCTCGGGTCCTTCCCGGATTACTTCTTGCTTCCCAAAATTCTTAAATATTCCAAAACGGAGAAAAATTGCCATTAGAACTGTTTTGGAGTCGGTTTACTTACCGTACCACATACCTATTCCTTTTCGGAGTCCGAAACGTTCTGGAAAGTGTCCCTTATGTATTCCTCCGGGGTTACGGTTTCAATGATATTAGTTTCAACATTTATATGATTACCCGAGATATAATGTTTGATTCTTTGACCATTCACCACCCTCGGACTTGTGCCTTCAAAGTTGTTGATTTTTATGGCATCGGAACGATAGACCTCCTCGATAACGTAAGGACCTTCCCACTTAGAGAGAAGTTTCCTGCAAAAAATCTTAAACGAGAGTTGAATAACCACACATAATCACCTACGTTAAACTCACGCTTTTGTATTCTTTTGTCATGCCATCTTTTAACTTTTCTTTGAACAGCTTGGCACTCTCATAGGCTTGGGTTCTCCATTCATCGAGTGAGCTAATATCAAATAAACTCTTCTCACCGGCAAGTTTGAAATCATAGTGGAGCTCTTTAATGGCCCAATATGCTTTATGTTCAAGTTCGAGAGATAAGTGACATGCTTTTCCATATACCATCTTATACGGAGACATACCCATAGGATTTTTATATGCAGTTCTATAGGCCCATAATGCATCATCAAGTTTCTTGGACCAATTCTTCCTAGATCTATTGATAGTCTTTTGCAAAATTAATTTGAGCTTTCTATTGCTCAATTCTACTTGACCACTAGACTGTGGGTGATAAGGAGATGCAATTGTATGATTAACATCATACTTAGCGAGCATTTTACGGAAAGCACCATGAATAAAATGTGAACCGCCATTAGTCATGAGATATCTAGGAACTAAACCTCGGAAAAATAACTTGTTTAAGCATCTTAATAGAGGTGTTATGATCAGCACTACTAGTTGGAATAACTTCTAATCACTTAGTAACGTAATCAACAACAACTAAAATATGTGTGTATCTATTAGAGGCAGGAAAAGGTCCCATATAATCAAAGCTCCAAACATCAAATGGTTCAATAACAAGAGAATAATTCATAGGCATTTCTGGACCTCTACTAATATTACCTATTCTTTGACATTCATCACAAGACAAGACAAAGTGACGAGCATCTTTGAAGAGAGTAGGCCAATAAAAATCGGATTGCAATACCTTATGTGCAGTTCTATCTCCAGCGTGGTGTCCTCTATATGGTTCGGAGTGACACTTGCGTAGGATCTGTTCCTGTTCATGCTCAGGTACACAACGTCTAATAACACCATCTACTCCTTCTTTATAAAGGTGCGGGTCATCCCAGAAGTAATGTCTTAAATTATAAAAAAACTTTTTCTTTTGCTGGTATGTGAAACTAGGTGGCATAAATTTAGGAACAATGTAATTAGCATAATCAGCATACCATGGAGCAGTACGAGAAGCATTAATGACTGCTAATTGTTCATCAGGAAAGCTATCATCAATAGGTAGTGGGTCATCAAGAACATTCTCTAACCTAGATAAGTTGTGTGCAACGGGGTTCTCAGCTCCCTTTCTATCAATAATATGCAAATCAAATTTTTGGAGCAAGAGAACCCATCTAATCAGTCTAGGTTTAGCATCTTTCTTTTCCATAAGATATTTAATAACAGCATGATCAGTGTGAATAGTAAGTTTAGAATCAACAATATAAGGTCTGAACTTATCACATGCAAATACAACCGCTAAGAATTCTTTTTCAGTAGTAGCATAATTTCTCTGGGCAGTATCAAGAGTTTTACTAGCATATTGGATAACATTTAATTTCTTATTAACTCTTTGCCCTAGAACAGCACCTACAACATAATCACTAGCATCACACATAATTTCAAAGGGTAAATTCCAATCAGGTGGCTGAACAATAGGTGCAGTGATCAAAGCTTTCGTAAGTATTTCAAATGCTTCTATACAGTCATCATCAAAGACAAAAGGGATATCTTTTTGCAATAAATTAGTCAGAGGCCTAGAGATTTTAGAGAAGTCCTTAATGAACCTCCTATAAAAACCGGCATGACCAAGGAAAGTTCTTATACCTTTAATGTCCTTGGGATATGGCATCTTTTTAATAGCATCAACTTTAGCTTTATCAACTTCAATACCTCTTTCAGAAATTTTATGCCCCAAGACAATGCCTTCATTAACCATAAGGTGGCACTTTTCCCAATTCAAGACGAGACTAGTGTCTTCGTATCTCTGCAAAACTCGATCAAGGTTGCTCAAGCAATCATCAAAAGAGGATCCATAAACGGAGAAATCATCCATGAATATCTCACAAATCTTTTCACAAAAGTCAGAGAATATAGCCATCATGCATCTTTGAAAGGTAGCAGGTGCATTTCATAAACCAAAAGGCATACATCTATAAGCAAAAGTACCGAAAGGGCAAGTAAAAGTAGTTTTTGATTGATCCTCCGCTGACACATGTATTTGAGAGAAACCAGAATAACCATCTAGAAAGCAGAAATGTGTATGTTTGGATAATCTTTCTAGCATTTGATCAATAAAAGGTAAAGGGTAATGATCTTTTTTAGTAGCTTTATTTAATTTACGGAAATCAATTACCATCCTATAACCTGTAATAATTCTTTGCGGGATCAATTCATCGTTATCATTAGGAACGACAGTAATACCTCCCTTCTGAGGGACGAAATGGACAGGACTTACCCAATCACTATCAGCAACGGGATAAATTATATCTGCCTCAAGGAGCTTTAGTATCTCCTTTCTTACCACTTCTTTCATCTTAGGATTTAACCGTCATTGAGGATCTCTAACTGGTTTGGAGCCTTCGTCCAATTTAATTTTATGTTGGCATAGAGTGGGACTAATGCCCTTAAAATCATCCAGAGTATATCCAATAGCAACACGGTGCTTCTTCAGAGTTTTCAATAATCTTTCCTCTTCTTGCTCTGAAAGGTTAGTGCTACGTCTTGAGCTTGCGTTGGTTTTCCTCGAAGAGGAGAGGGGGATGCAGCAAGTGTAGCGTAAGTATTTCCCTCAGTTTTGAGAACCAAGGTATCAATCCAGTAGGAGGCTCCTCAAAAGTCCCATGCACCTACACAAACAAACTGAGAACTCGCAACGCAATAAAGGGGTTGTCAATCCCTTCACGGCCACTTGCGAAAGTGAGATCTAATAAAGATAGTATGATAAGATAAATATATTTTTGGTATTTTATAATATAGATGCAAAAAGTAAAGATGCAAATAAAGGTAGATTGAAAGAAAATATGATAAGAGATAGACCCGGGGGCCATAGGTTTCACTAGAGGCTTCTCTCAAGATAGCATAAGTATTATGGTGGGTGAACAAATTACTGTCGAGCAATTGATAGAAAAGCGCATAGTTATGAGATTATATAGGCATGATCATGTATATAGGCATCACGTCCATAACAAGTAGACCGACTCCTGCCTGCATCTACTACTATTACTCCACACATCGACCGACTCCTGCCTGCATCTAGAGTATTAAGTTCATAAGAACAGAGCAACGCATTAAGCAAGATGACATGATGTAGAGGATAAACTCATGCAATATGATATAAACCCCATCTTGTTATCCTCGATGGCAACAATACAATACGTGCCTTGCAACCCTTTCTGTCACTGGGTAAGGACACCGCAAGATTGAACCCAAAGCTAAGCACTTCTCCCATGGCAAGAAAGACCAATCTAGTAGGCCAAACCAAACTGATAATTCGAAGCGACCTGCAAAGATAACTCAATCATACATAAAAGAATTCAGAGAAGATTCAAATATTATTCATAGATAAACTTGATCAAAAACCCACAATTCATCGGATCTCGACAAACACCCCGCAAAAAGAGTTTGCATCGAATAGATCTCCACAAGAGAGGGGGAGAACATTGTAATGAGATCCAAAAAGAGAGAAGAAGCCATCTAGCTAATAACTATGGACCCGTAGGTCTGTGGTAAACTACTCACAACTCATCGGAGGGGCAAGGATTGATCTAGAGGCCCTCCGTGGTCGATTCCCCCTCTAGCAGAGTGTCGGCGAAGGCTCCAAGATGGGACCTCGCGGATATAGAAGGTTACGGCGGTGGAAATTGTGTTTTGTGGTGCCCCTGGATGTTTTCGGGGTACGTAGGTATATATAGGAGGAAGAAGTACGTCGGTGGCCGCCCGAGGGGCCCACGAGACAGGGCCCCCCCCTATCTCGTGGGGCCCTCGGGAGCTTCTTGACTTGCACTCCAAGCTCTCCGGATCATGTTCATTCCAAAAATCACGCTCCCGAAGGTTTCATTCCGTTTGGACTCCGTTTGATATTCCTTTTCTTCGAAATACTGAAATAGGCAAAAAACAGCAATATGGGCTGGGCCTCCGGTTAGTAGGTTAGTCCCAAAAATGATATAAATGTGTAAAATAAAGCCCATAAACATCCAAAAGGGGTAATATAATAGCATGGAACAAAAAAAAATTATTGATACGTTGAAGACGTATCAAGCACCCCCAAGCTTAATTCCTACTCTTCCTCGAGTAGGTAAATGATAAAAAGAGAATTTTTGATGTGGAATGCTACCTAGCATAATTCATAATGTAATTTTCTTTATTGTGGCATGAATGTTCAGACCCAAATGAATACAAAATAAAAGTTCATATTGACATAAGAAATAGTAATACTTCAAGCATACTAATCAAAGTAATGATGTCTTCTCAAAATAACATGGCTAAATAAAGTTATCCCTACAAAATCATATAGTCTGGCTGTTGCTCTATCTTCATCACACAAAGTATTTAATCATGCACAACCCCGATGACAAGCCAAGCAATTGTTTCATACTTTAATAATCTCAAACTTTTTCAACTTTCACGCAATACATGAGCGTGAGCCATGGACATAGCACTATATGTGGAATAGAATGGTGGTTGTGGAGAAGACAAAAAAAGGAGAAGATAGTCTCACATCAACTAGGCATATCAACGGGCTATGGAGATGCTCATTAATAGATATCAATGTGAGTGAGTAGGGATTGCCATGCAACGGATGCACTACAGCTATAAATATATGAAAGCTTAACAAAAGAAACTAAGTGGGGTGCATCCAACTTGCTTGCTCACGAAGACCTAGGGCACTTTTGAGGAAGCCCATCATTGGAATATACAGGCCAAGTTCTATAATGAAAAATTCCCACTAGTATATGAAAGTGACAACATATGAGACTCTCTAACATGAGGATCATGGTGCTATTTTGAAGCACAAGTGTGGAAAAAGAGATAGTAGCATTGTCCCTTCTCTCTTTTTCTCTCATTTTTTTATTTTTCTTCTTTTTCTTTTTTTCTTTTTTTTTCTTTCTTTTTTTCTTTGGCCTTTTTTCTTCTTCTTGGCCTTTCTCTTTTTTTTGTAAAGTCCGAAGTCTCATCCTGACTTGTGGGGGAATCATAGTCCTCATCATCCTTTCCTCACTAGGACAATGCTTTAATAATGAAGATCATCACACTTTTATGGATTTACAACTCAAAGCTAGAATAAGATATGACTCTATATGAATGCCTCCGACGGTGTACCGGGATATGCAATGAATCAAGAGCGACATGTATGAAAATTATGAAGGTGGCCTTGCCACATATACAATGTCAACTACATGATCATGCAAGAAGCAATATGACAAAAGTAATGCGTGTCATATGAACGGAATGGTGGAAAGTTGCATGACAATATATCTCGGAATGGCTATGGAAATGCCATAATAGGTAGGTATGGTGGCTGTTTTGAGAAAGGAGTATGGTGGGTGTATGGTACCGGCGAAAGTTGCATGATACAAGAGAGGCAAGCAATGGTGGAAGGATGAAAGAGTGCATAATATCCATGGACTCAACATTAATCAAAAAACTCATATACTTGTTGCAAAAATTTAGAAGTCATCAAAAATCAAAGCACTAGCGCATGCTCCTAGGGCGATAGATTGGTAGGAAAAGACCATCGCTCGTCCCCGACCGCCACTCATAAGGAAGACAATCAATAAATAAAATTGTGCTCCAACTTCATCACAAAGCGGTTCACCATACGTGCATGCTACGGGAATCACAAACTTCAACACAAGCATTCTTTAAATTCATATTCACCCAACTAGCATGACTTTAATATCAGTACCTCCATATCTCAAAACAATTATCAAGTATCAAATTGATCATATCATCCAATTCACTTTCTATGATAGTTTTTATTATACCCAACTTGGATGCTCATCATTCTAGGACCAACTTTATGATCATAGCAAATACCATGCTGTTCTAAAAGACTCTCAAAATAATATAAGTGAAGCATGAGAGACTAGCAATTTCTTCAAAAATAAGACACCACCGTGCTCTAAAAGATATACGTGAAGCACTAGAGCAAAAACTATTAAGCTCAAAAGGTATAAGTGAAGCACATAGAGTATTCTAGCAAATTCTAATCAAATAGGCTTCTCCCAAAAGGTGTGTACAGCAAGGATGATTGTGGTAAACTAAAAAGCAAAGACTAATATAATACATGACGCTTCAAGCAAAACACATATCATTTGGCGAAAAAATATAGCTCCAAGTAAAGTTACCAATGAACAAAGACGAAAGAGGGGATGCCTTCCCGGGGCATCCCCAAGATTAGGATTTTGGCTATTTTTGAATATCTTGGGGTGCCACGGGCATCCCCAAGCTTAGGCTCTTGCCACTCCTTATTCCATAGTCCATAAAAGCTTTACCCAAAACTTGAAAACTTCACAACACAAAACTCAACAGGAAATCTTATAAGCTCCGTTAGTGAAAGAAAACAAAACCACCACATAAGGTACTGCAATGAACTCATTTTTATTTATTTTGGTGTTAAACCTACTGTATTCCAACTTCCTTATGGTTCATAGACTGAATTACTAGCCATAGATGCATTGAAATAAGCAAACAACACACGAAAAACAGAATCTGTGAAAAACAGAACAGTCTGTAGCAATCTGTAACTAACGCAAACTTCTGGAACTCTAAAAATCCTACCAAAATAGGAAGTCCTGGAAAATTTGTTTGTTGAACAGCAGCAAAAATAATCAATGCAAAAGCACGTTCCTGTGATTTAACAAAATTATATTCGTGCGTGCAAAGTTTCTGTTTTTCAGGAGAATCAAATCAACTATCATCGTAGGTTATCCTATAGGTTCTACTTGCCACAAACACTAATTAAAAGATAAAAACACATCTAACCAGAAGGTAGATGCAAGATTTATTACTAAACAGGAGCAAAAACAAAAAACATAAAGAAAATTGGGTTGCCTCCCAACTAGCGCTATCGTTTAACGCCCCTAGCTAGGCATAAAAACAAAGATAGATCTAATGAGTGCCATCTTTGGCACTAAATTCATAAGTAGCACGCATGATAGATTCATAAGGTAATTTGACTTTCTTTCTTGAAAAGTGCTCCATGCCTTCCTTTAAGGGAAATTGGAATCTAATGTTCCCTTCCTTCATATCAATAATCACACCAATCGTTCTAAGGAAAGGTCTACCAAGGATAATAGGGCAAGAAAGATTGCAATCTATATCAAGAACGATAAAATCTACGGGCACCAAATTTCTATTTTCAACAATAAAAACATCATTGATCCTTCCTATAGGCTTTTTAATGGTGGAATCTGCAAGGTGCAAATTTAAAGAGCAATCATCAAGATCATGGAAACCTAGAATATCACATAAAGTTTTCAGAATCGTGGAAACACTAGCACCCAAATCACACAAAGCAAAACACTCATAATCTTTAATTCTAATCTTTATAGTAGGTTCCCACTCATCATTAAGTTTTCTAGGTATAGAAACTTCCAAATTAAGTTTTTCATCATAAGATTGCATCAAGGCATCAACAATATGTTTGGTAAAAGCTTTGTTTTGACTATAAGCATGAGGAGAATTAACAACGGATTGCAACAAGGAAATACAACCTTTTAAATAACAATTATCATAATCAAATTCCATGAAATCCGAGATAGTAGGTTCAATATTATTAGAGGTTGAAGATTCTCCAATCTCACTTTTACCAAATTTAACATTAAGATTTAAAGACTTCGAATTTTTGGGACGCCTTCTAGGCAAAGTTGATTCATCATCAGTCCCATAATCATCAAAATTCATATTGCAAAACATAGATCTAATCGGAGACGCATCAATAACTTTAAGATCCTCATCATTATTTTCATGTAATTTTTCTGGTTTAGCTGCCATCTTATTGACTAAGGTGGCTTGCTTGTCAGAAATTTTGGCTATAGCATTTTCAAGCCGGGTAATTTGAGCTTTAACTCCATAGAATTCTTTGTTCATATCATCAAGCTCTTTATTCATAAAACCAAAAAACTATTTTGTTCCTTAAGCTCTTTTCTAAAGAAATTATTATGCTCAAATTGCAAATTCATAAAGCTTCTAATATTTGATTCAATCTCATCCATCCTTCTGAGAAGGTGGTCAGGACCCTTAGGCGCGACCATAAGGTCAAACAAGCAAACAAGCACACAAAAGAAGGCAAGCGAAAAGAGAGGAGGAGATTGGGAAAGAGAGGGCCAATAAAACGACAAGGGTGAAGTGGGGAAGAGGAAAACGAGAGGCAAATGGCAAATAATGTAAATGCGAGGGAGATGGGTTTGTGATGGGTACTTGGTATGTCTTGACTTGAGCGAAGACCTCCCCGGCAACGGCGCCAGAAATCCTTCTTGCTACGTCTTGAGCTTGCGTTGGTTTTCCTTGAAGAGGAGAGGATGATGCAGCAAGTGTAGCGTAAGTATTTCCCTCAGTTTTGAGAACCAACGTATCAATCCAGTAGGAGGCTCATCAAAAGTCCCATGCACCTACACAAACAAACTGAGAACTCGCAACCAACGCAATAAAGGGGTTGTCAATCCCTTCACGGCCACTTGCGAAAGTGAGATCTAATAAATATAGTATGATAAGATAAATATATTTTTGGTATTTTATAATATAGATGCAAAAAGTAAAGATGCAAATAAAGGTAGATTGAAAGCAAATATGATAAGAGATAGACCCGAGGGCCATAGGTTTCACTAGAGGCTTCTCTCAAGATAGCATAAGTATTACGGTGGGTGAACAAATTACTGTCGAGCAATTGATAGAAAAGCGCATAGTTACGAGATTATCTAGACATGATCATGTATATAGGCATCACGTCCATAACAAGTAGACTGACTCCTGCCTGCATCTACTACTATTACTCCACACATCGACCGACTCCTGCCTGCATCTAGAGTATTAAGTTCATAAGAACAGAGCAACGCATTAAGCAAGATGACATGATGTAGAGGGATAAACTCATGCAATATGATATAAAGCCCATCTTGTTATCCTCGATGGCAACAATACAATACGTGCCTTGCAACCCTTTCTGTCACTGGGTAAGGACACCGCAAGATTGAACCCAAAGCTAAGCACTTCTCCCATGGCAAGAAAGACCAATCTAGTAGGCCAAACCAAACTTATAATTCAAAGAGACTTGCAAATATAACTCAATCATACATAAAAGAATTCAGAGAAGATTCAAATATTATTCATAGATAAACTTGATCATAAACCCACAATTCATCGGATCTCAACAAACACATCGCAAAAAGAGTTTACATCGAATAGATCTCCACAAGAGAGGGGGAGAACATTGTAATGAGATCCAAAAAGAGAGAAGAAGCCATCTAGCTAATAACTATGGACCCGTAGGTCTGTGGTAAACTACTCACAACTCATCGGAGGGGCAAGGATGTTGATGTAGAGGCTCTCCATGGTCGATTCCCCCTCCGGCAGAGTGCCGGCGAAGGCTCCAAGATGGGATCTCACGGATACAGAAGGTTACGGCGGTGGAAATTGTGTTTCGTGGTGCCCCTGGATGTTTTCGGGGTACGTAGGTATATATAGGAGGAATGTGACGCCCGGATAGTCACGCTACAGTAATCCTTCGCTGATGATGCCACGTCACCATTATTACTGTTGCTAATCTCTCGTTAATTCAAAAACCGATTCAAATTCAAATTCAAAATCAAGTAAACAATAAAAGTTTTCAAATTTTAAAACTAAAATGTTCGGAGTGAACAAAATAATGCACATGTAATTATTGTGGAGAAACCATAATTTTATAATATGTTAAAGGCTCTAGTGTAATTAAAACAGCAGCTGTGACAATTAATTAAATGCCTTTTATAATTAATAATAATGCAAACTATTTTTATTAGGTGTCAAACTTTTTGGGGCAGTAGAATAAATTATAACATTAATTTAGGAGTTGTATTTATATTTTATAAAACAGAAGTTAAAAGAATAAAATAGAAAAGAAAACAAAAAAACAAAGCTAAAAAAACATAAAAATAGAAACACCCCCCCCACGCTGGGCCGAGCGGCCCAGCTGGCCTCCGCACCGGCCGGCCCACCAGGCCCAGCCGGCCCTCCTCTCTGGCCTACAAGGCCACCTCCCCGAACCCTAACCCCCACCCGATCCCCACTCTCCCCCACTCGCACCACTCGCTCTC
>NC_057810.1:307029028-307032124 GCF_018294505.1 Triticum aestivum | reverse complement strand
CGCTGTGGCCCCTTTGGCCCAATGACACAGGGGCCCACGCCCCAGAACTTTATTAAAAAAATAAAAATAAAAATAAAATAAATAAATAGATAATAATAATTAAATTAATTAATTAATTAACAAATTAATTAAGTTATTAATCACAATTAGATTAACCTAATTAACTGATAGTTAATTAATCAAACAATGACAGTGGGGTCCACCCCCTAATTAATTATGATTAGTTTAATTAATCTGTTAATTAAAATGTGTCACTGACCAGTGGGACCCACCTGTCGGGTTGACCAAGTCAACCCTGTTGACTGCTGACGTCAGCATGACATCATGCTGACGTCATAAATTCATTTTCGAATTAAATAATTAATTAGTTAAATTCCAGAAATTAATATAATCTTTAGAAAATCATATCTTTTAATCCGTAACTCGGATTAAAATATTTTCAACATGAAAGTTGCTCAGAACGGCGGGACGATTCCGGATACGCAGTCCGTTCGTCCGCCACACCCCTCTATCCTATCGAACCCGCAACTTTCCCCCTCCGGCTCCTCTGCCCGAAAACACGAAACACCGGGAATACTTTCCCGGATGTTTCCCCCCCCCCTTCGCCGGTATCATCTACTACCGCGTTAGGGCACACCGAACACCGCGTATTGCCTTGTTATATTTTGTGATGCTTTGTTTGCTCTGTATTCATTATTTCTTCCCCCTCTTCTCTCCGGTAGACTACGAGACCGACGCTGATGCCACCGAGTACGACTACGTCACCGACGACCCCTCCTTGTCTGAGCAACCAGGCAAGCCCCCCCCTTGATCACCAGATATCGCCTATTCTCCTCTATACTGCTTGCATTACAGTAGTGTAGCATGTTACTGCTTTCGTTAATCCTATTCTGATGCAGAGCCTGACATTGCCGCTACGTTTGTTGATACCTTACCTGCAATCCTAAATACTTAGTATAGGATGCTAGTTTATCATCATTGGCCCTACATGCTTGTCAGTCTGCCTTGCTATACTATCGGGCCGTGATCACTTGGGAGGTGATCACGGGTATATACTATACATACATACATACTATACAGATGGTGACTAAAGTCAGGTCAGCTCATTGAGTACCCGCAAGTGATTCTGACGAGGGGGCTGAAAGGACAGGTGGCTCCATCCCGGTAGAGGTGGGCCTGGGTTCCCGACGGCCCTCGACTGTTACTTTGTGGCGGAGCGACAGGGCAGGTTGAGACCACCTAGGAGACAGGTGGGCCTGGCCTTGTTCGGCATTCGCGGATACTTAACACGCTTAACGAGATCTTGGTATTTGATCTGAGTCTGGCTACGAGCCTATACGCACTAACCATCTACGTGGGAGTAGTTATGGGTATCCCGACGTCGTGGTATCAGCCGAAGCACTTCAGACGTCAGCGACGGAGCGGCGCGCGCCGGATTGGAACGTAAGCCTGCTCTTGTATTAAGGGGGCTAGTTCTGCTTTTGGCCGCGTACGCAACGTGCAGGTGTGCTATGGGCGATGGGCCCAGACCCCTGTGCGCTTAGGTTTAGACCGGCGTGCTGGCCTCTCTGTTGAGCCTAGGTGGGGCTGCGACGTGTTGATCTTCCGAGGCCGGGCATGACCCAGGAAAGTGTGTCCGGCCAAATGGGATCGAGCGTGTTGGGCTATGTGGTGCACCCCTGCAGGGAAGTTAATCTATTCGAATAGCCGTGATCTTCGGTAACAGGACGACTTGGAGTTGTACCTTGACCTTATGACAACTAGAACCGGATACTTAATAAAACACACCCTTCCAAGTGCCAGATACAACCGGTGGTCGCTCTACCTCAGGGATACGAGGAGAGGATCGCCGGGTAGGATTATGCTATGAGATGTTACTTGGAGATGCTACTTGGAGGACTTCGACCTACCCTCTTCTGCCTGTTGCAAGACGAAGGTGACCAGAAGCGTAGTCTTCGATAAGACTAGCTATCCCCCTCTTATTCTGGCATTCTGCAGTTCAGTCCACTGATATGACCCTTTACACATATACCCATGCATATGTAGTGTAGTTCCTTACTTGCGAGTACTTTGGATGAGTACTCACGGTTGCTTTCTCCCCCCTTTTTCCCCTTTCCTTTCTTTCTGGTTGTCGCAACCAGATGCTGGAGTCCAGGAGCCAGACGCCACCGTCGACGACGACCCCTACTACACCGGAGGTGCCTACTACTACGTGCTGCCCGCTGATGACGACCAGGAGTAGTTAGGAGGATCCCAGGCAGGAGGCCTGCGCCTTTTTCGATCTGTATCCCAGTTTGTGCTAGCCATCTTATGGCAACTTGTTTAACTTATGTCTGTACTCAGATATTGTTGCTTCCGCTGACTCGTCTATGATCAAGCACTTGTATTCGAGCCCTCGAGGCCCCTGGCTTGTATTATGATGCTTGTATGACTTATTTTATTTGTAGAGTTGTGTTGTGATATCTTCCCGTGAGTCCTTGATCTTGATCGTACACAATTGCGTGCATGATTAGTGTACGATTGAATCGGGGGCGTCACAAGTTGGTATCAGAGCCGACTGCCTGTAGGAATCCCCTTTCCAACTCCTTGGCCGAAGTTGAGTCTAGCCATTGCAAAACTTTTACTAACTTGGCTGTGTGCCTTACGGGCCCACGTCGCCATTGGGTGGTACTAGGATCTTTTACTCCTCGACCTTTACTCTGGGACTCTGAACTCTCTTCTACTCGGGTTAAACGATTTTTACTAAAATCTGACTTTAGGTTCTCGAAAATACTTTCTCCCGGAGAGCCCCTTCAGTCCAGGTGATCGCCGGCTACACCAGAAGATTTCGAAGTTACTCGCCGAAACTCTTTTGAGACTTTGTGGCCGTTGCCTTTGCAATTCCCTACCATCGAAATATCCCTATGGATAAATACATACACTTGACGTTCTTACTTTTATTCTCAGTTGATCTTGTTATTACAAGATACCCCGAAGTTTTCTCTATTGTTCCGAGAATACTTTGTGCCTACTGCCTAGCAGTTCTTTGCCACATGAATACCCCTTCGAATAAATCCTCGCACTTGTCGAGTATCCGCTCATCCCCCAGTTGTTTAT
>NC_057810.1:307028250-307029018 GCF_018294505.1 Triticum aestivum | reverse complement strand
GCCTCGCCTGACCCCCGCGGCCAAGCCACCGGCTGGCCTTCCCTGCACTGCCGCACACCCCGCGCCTCCCCGTTCGTTCCCTGCTCATCCCGCTCCGGCAACGCCCACGTCTGTCGGGCCTCGCCGCCGCCCTTGCCTGCTCGACACCGCCGCTCGCCGGTACGGGCCGGTCCTCCCCCGACCTCGTCGGCCCCGCCCCGGGCTGTCGTGCCTGTCGTCGCCCCGTGCGCCCTTGGGCGTGCACCCGCTCGGGCTGGCGCCCGACGCCCATCTCCACCCCAGCACCCGTTAGCCCGAACCGCTGTGGCCCCTTTGGCCCAATGACACAGGGGCCCACGCCCCAGAACTTTATTAAAAAAATAAAAATAAAAATAAAATAAATAAATAGATAATAATAATTAAATTAATTAATTAATTAACAAATTAATTAAGTTATTAATCACAATTAGATTAACCTAATTAACTGATAGTTAATTAATCAAACAATGACAGTGGGGTCCACCCCCTAATTAATTATGATTAGTTTAATTAATCTGTTAATTAAAATGTGTCACTGACCAGTGGGACCCACCTGTCGGGTTGACCAAGTCAACCCTGTTGACTGCTGACGTCAGCATGACATCATGCTGACGTCATAAATTCATTTTCGAATTAAATAATTAATTAGTTAAATTCCAGAAATTAATATAATCTTTAGAAAATCATATCTTTTAATCCGTAACTCGGATTAAAATATTTTCAACATGAAAGTTGCTCAGAACGGCGGGA
>NC_057810.1:307025313-307028240 GCF_018294505.1 Triticum aestivum | reverse complement strand
TAGACTGTGCAAACCCGAGAGTTTTCACGAGTTATATTCTTCGGGTGATTACCAGATAAAATTTCAACACTACGACTTCGTCGAAAATGAGAAGTGAATGAAAAGGTATGCATTGGAGAAGTGGGAGTCGACCTTGAACCTTGCGTTCATGCCCATGGACTCGGTGTAGATCTTATCATTAAAGCTTCTCTTAAATTAATTATTCCTTTGGTATAAGTTCATCTTATATCTGGGATCTGGCCTTTTGCAATTGTGGTTCCGACCATGTTCTCCTTTAAATTACGTTTCTCGTGCAGGTTTAAGCACTTGTCTTCTGTAGAGCAATACCCCAGTCCAACCTTTACTTTGATCTTGTGTCGAGTATTACCCCCTGGTATCTCGAGATTATCATGGAGCTGCATAACTTTTTATGAGTTCTTCATCAAGTGCTACCTTCCCACTGATTCCAATTTTCTGCGGGCTCTGTGTTACTGAACACTCAAAGACACCGATAACTGAACCGAGACCGCTCTATGGTTCAACAACTCTTCAGTAAGCTTCTATAAGTACGAGTTTGTACCCGATCACGCCATTCCTAGCCTGTTTGGCTATATCATTGTCGTGACGATTCTAACGGTGCTACCTGGTCCTTATTCTCGGAGCACCAATTTTCGACGATGAACTAACCTTACGTCGATTTTCCTTGTCATACCTTTTCACCTACAACAACAAGCTTGAGTTTGAGTTTGTGTCGTAACTGTGGTTCCAATAACCTCTTGCTTCATCATTCCTTTGACTTGATGTCGTCGCTGATTGACTACATCTACATGAAATCTCTCGACAATTGTGTCGTGATCATCATCAACCTTATGAGCTCTTCCAGGAATTCAATTGAATTCATGATGGGTAATACCATCCTTGCCCCTCGATGAATTGTATTATCATCGACCACTTTATTGCCTTCCCACCAACACAAGCTTGTTCATGTTTCGTGTTATACCTTGAATTCCTTGCTACCCAGCATTGTTCTTCTTTACCTTGGAGTATTACCACCCTTATGTCAAGAATGCCGTGGGAATTTCACCACCTCTTTAGGATTCTTGGTATAGTGATACTTCTCACCATCACCATTTTTCTTGGTCCTTGTGTTGATCCCGACCGGGGTACCAACAAGTGAACGATGTTGTTTGGATTCTGCACTTCTAGCAACCCTATTGCTTTGAAGTTAATGGTCGATAGTTCCATTCTAAGTTTATTGCTTATTGAGTCATCATTCGAACATTGGTCGTGCTACCTAATCCAGATTCCTGGGTGCACCCTACTATCATTGTTCAGTTGTGTATGTTTTCCCTCGAGCATACATCGTTATATCATTTGATCCGACAAATGATATTTCCTTGTTCACCTAATTGTGGAAATTCATCCCTTGGAAATCTCGATGATTTGTTGTTGAGCCTACCAGCTACCACCTTATCCCTTCATTGGTTTAATGTTGGGCTTTTGTTTCGGAACTCACTTCCGTAGTACATCTCCCGAAAATCTTACAATGTCATCTCGTCAATTTGCGTTGCACCTTTTCTTCTCAGGTATCCTAAGTCCGAGTTATCCTGACACCAACCGGATCTGAATCTCGGTCAGATATGATGGTTGGGACATATCTCCAAGAGTTGTAACATTGATCTCTACGTGACCCGGTAACATGATGTCATGCCTAGCACCCCCCCCCTGGGTGGAGGACCTATCGTTATAATTTCTTTTGCAAGGACAACCATTCTTCATGGAAGAAATTGTAAGACTTATTCTACAAGTTATTCCTGATGGATCCTTCGTGTTTCCAAAGTCTGATCTTCACCTGAAGACCATGTCAATGCTATCTCGAAGCATGTCAATGGTACTCCGATTTTCAACAGGAACATTTGAAGCACAATGCTAAATTTTCTTTATCATTTATCCTTACACCGTTGCATGGGTAATATCTTGAGATTCCTTCCCCCTTACCTAAATGGTTTTCTACCTTCTATCCTGTCATGGATATCATGCTCAGCTTGTCCTTGGGAAGGATATACCCCTGGAAAATGTGTTTAAACACATTTTTCCTTTCCATTGATCTGGTTAAATCCGATACTCATATCTTCCTTTCCATTGTTTGGTTTAACCTTTCTTGTGATCTATGAGATCTAAGCAGTAATATTCTCCTACTTTTGTAAACACCTCGGTGTACAACTCTGTCAGTAAGGCCCTATTGAAATTGTCGATAGCATTCCGGTCACCACCGATGGACGAGAACTCTGCCTATTGGTCCGCCTCGTTCAACGAGCAGGAAAATGGTTCTCTTCGTCCCTCGCCCCTGGTACCGACATTGTGCCAACATAACTGATAGGCTACCCTCTGACATGCCTTGCTATTGTGACCGTGCGAGATGTCACCGCTCCTATCTTTTTTTTTCCCACATGGTGGGCCCATAACCCACAGTTCCACAGGATCGAAACCTGACTCTCCTGTACACCCCCTGTTCCCAAAGTTATTCCTCACGCGTGGCCTCGTGTGTAATTCACGAGCCACCTTCTGATGAGCTCATCAATTTGGTATCAGACGCAATACTTATTCCCATTGCTCTGAACCCCTTTCACACTTCGCTTCAGGCAATGAACGATTGCCTATCCGCTTGAAACTTCTTATTGCACCGTCTTACTTTGCTCTCGATAGGTGTAATTTGTTCAACTCGAGAGATACTCATATGTTCATTCTTGGGATACCCCCAGATGAATTTCCCTTATAACCTCCTATCTTTGTAGAACTGCCCCTTACCTATTCGTAAGTACGATGGAGTTCCCCGAAGAAAGGACGACAACTTCATCATGATGCTTTGGAATAAAGAATTGAAGACATCAACGAAAGGGATTAACTTCTTCAAGAAGATCCATTAGAATAACCAGAACCCCCCCCCC
>NC_057810.1:307022056-307023641 GCF_018294505.1 Triticum aestivum | reverse complement strand
CTTTCTCCCCCCTTTTTCCCCTTTCCTTTCTTTCTGGTTGTCGCAACCAGATGCTGGAGTCCAGGAGCCAGACGCCACCGTCGACGACGACCCCTACTACACCGGAGGTGCCTACTACTACGTGCTGCCCGCTGATGACGACCAGGAGTAGTTAGGAGGATCCCAGGCAGGAGGCCTGCGCCTTTTTCGATCTGTATCCCAGTTTGTGCTAGCCATCTTATGGCAACTTGTTTAACTTATGTCTGTACTCAGATATTGTTGCTTCCGCTGACTCGTCTATGATCGAGCACTTGTATTCGAGCCCTCGAGGCCCCTGGCTTGTATTATGATGCTTGTATGACTTATTTTATTTGTAGAGTTGTGTTGTGATATCTTCCCGTGAGTCCTTGATCTTGATCGTACACAATTGCGTGCATGATTAGTGTACGATTGAATCGGGGGCGTCACAAGTTGGTATCAGAGCCGACTGCCTGTAGGAATCCCCTTTCCAACTCCTTGGCCGAAGTTGAGTCTAGCCATTGCAAAACTTTTACTAACTTGGCTATGTGCCTTACGGGCCCACGTCGCCATTGGGTGGTACTAGGATCTTTTACTCCTCGACCTTTACTCTGGGACTCTGAACTCTCTTCTACTCGGGTTAAACGATTTTTACTAAAATCTGACTTTAGGTTCTCGAAAATACTTTCTCCCGGAGAGCCCCTTCAGTCCAGGTGATCGCCGGCTACACCAGAAGATTTCGAAGTTACTCGCCGAAACTCTTTTGAGACTTTGTGGCCGTTGCCTTTGCAATTCCCTACCATCGAAATATCCCTATGGATAAATACATACACTTGACATTCTTACTTTTATTCTCAGTTGATCTTGTTATTACAAGATACCCCGAAGTTTTCTCTATTGTTCCGAGAATACTTTGTGCCTACTGCCTAGCAGTTCTTTGCCACATGAATACCCCTTCGAATAAATCCTCGCACTTGTCGAGTATCCGCTCATCCCCCAGTTGTTTATGTGTTACACAAAAGTCTTCGAAATACCACCCGATATTCCAAAAATCCTCAGCAACCTATTGCTCTGGAATTTCTTGTTTACTTTCATTATGATTGATCCCATAAGTATAGAAATCTTATTGACATTCCTTGTCATTATCATTTTGAGTCTGTTGACTCAATATGTTGCGAATGCACGTAATCATCAGTTGACCCTTTTAAATTATCTCTCCGGCTCAGACGTCTTTCAAACATGAGCTGGTTCTCGACCAAACTATCTGTCGTCGATTGTGCCTCTGGTATATTCAAGTGATCCATCCTTGATCAGAACGTCTGCTTCTGATCCTTTGTTTTGGAAATCATAATTCCTTTTATTTAAGCTTTGAATTATTCAGACGATTCCATAACCTGTTGCATTTGCATTCCTTCCTCTTCTGGTTGAGTACCGATACTCATATCAGATCCTTTGTGGACTATCAAGTCCTTTGTTGGATTGTTACCCGACAGTGTCCTTCACATTTGAACACCTTGTGAGTTCTTCCCCTTATACATGATGCCCTTGTTAAGTTGTATCCTCTGCTTGGCCAACCATGCTCTGCTTT
>NC_057810.1:307019819-307021848 GCF_018294505.1 Triticum aestivum | reverse complement strand
CCGGTATCATCTACTACCGCGTTAGGGCACACCGAACACCGCGTATTGCCTTGTTATATTTTGTGATGCTTTGTTTGCTCTGTATTCATTATTTCTTCCCCCTCTTCTCTCCGGTAGACTACGAGACCGACGCTGATGCCACCGAGTACGACTACGTCACCGACGACCCCTCCTTGTCTGAGCAACCAGGCAAGCCCCCCCCTTGATCACCAGATATCGCCTATTCTCCTCTATACTGCTTGCATTAGAGTAGTGTAGCATGTTACTGCTTTCGTTAATCCTATTCTGATGCATAGCCTGACATTGCCGCTACGTTTGTTGATACCTTACCTGCAATCCTAAATACTTAGTATAGGATGCTAGTTTATCATCATTGGCCCTACATTCTTGTCAGTCTGCCTTGCTATACTATCGGGCCGTGATCACTTGGGAGGTGATCACGGGTATATACTATACATACATACATACTATACAGATGGTGACTAAAGTCGGGTCAGCTCATTGAGTACCCGCAAGTGATTCTGACGAGGGGGCTGAAAGGACAGGTGGCTCCATCCCGGTAGAGGTGGGCCTGGGTTCCCGACGGCCCTCGACTGTTACTTTGTGGCGGAGCGACAGGGCAGGTTGAGACCACCTAGGAGACAAGTGGGCCTGGCCTTGTTCGGCATTCGCGGATACTTAACACGCTTAACGAGATCTTGGTATTTGATCTGAGTCTGGCTACGAGCCTATACGCACTAACCATCTACGTGGGAGTAGTTATGGGTATCCCGACGTCGTGGTATCAGCCGAAGCACTTCAGACGTCAACGACGGAGCGGCGCGCGCCGGATTGGAACGTAAGCCTGCTCTTGTATTAAGGGGGCTAGTTCTGCTTTTGGCCGCGTACGCAACGTGCAGGTGTGCTATGGGCGATGGGCCCAGACCCCTGTGCGCTTAGGTTTAGACCGGCGTGCTGGCCTCTCTGTTGAGCCTAGGTGGGGCTGCGACGTGTTGATCTTCCGAGGCCGGGCATGACCCAGGAAAGTGTGTCCGGCCAAATGGGATCGAGCGTGTTGGGCTATGTGGTGCACCCCTGCAGGGAAGTTAATCTATTCAAATAGCCGTGATCTTCGGTAACAGGACGACTTGGAGTTGTACCTTGACCTTATGACAACTAGAACCGGATACTTAATAAAACACACCCTTCCAAGTGCCAGATACAACCGGTGGTCGCTCTACCTCAAGGATACGAGGAGAGGATCGCCGGGTAGGATTATGCTATGAGATGTTACTTGGAGATGCTACTTGGAGGACTTCGACCTACCCTCTTCTGCCTGTTGCAAGACGAAGGTGACCAGAAGCGTAGTCTTCGATAAGACTAGCTATCCCCCTCTTATTCTGGCATTCTGCAGTTCAGTCCACTGATATGACCCTTTACACATATACCCATGCATATGTAGTGTAGTTTCTTGCTTGCGAGTACTTTGGATGAGTACTCACGGTTTCTTTCTCCCCCCTTTTTCCCCTTTCCTTTCTTTCTGGTTGTCGCAACCAGATGCTGGAGTCCAGGAGCCAGACGCCACCGTCGACGACGACCCCTACTACACCGGAGGTGCCTACTACTACGTGCTGCCCGCTGATGACGACCAGGAGTAGTTAGGAGGATCCCAGGCAGGAGGCCTGCGCCTTTTTCGATCTGTATCCCAGTTTGTGCTAGCCATCTTATGGCAACTTGTTTAACTTATGTCTGTACTCAGATATTGTTGCTTCCGCTGACTCGTCTATGATCGAGCACTTGTATTCGAGCCCTCGAGGCCCCTGGCTTGTATTATGATGCTTGTATGACTTATTTTATTTGTAGAGTTGTGTTGTGATATCTTCCCGTGAGTCCTTGATCTTGATCGTACACAATTGCGTGCATGATTAGTGTACGATTGAATCGGGGGCGTCACAAGTTGGTATCAGAGCCGACTGCCTGTAGGAATCCCCTTTCCAACTCCTTGGCCGAAGTTGAGTCTAGCCATTGCAAAACTTTTACTAACTTGGCT
>NC_057810.1:307018945-307019334 GCF_018294505.1 Triticum aestivum | reverse complement strand
TTCTTACTTTTATTCTCAGTTGATCTTGTTATTACAAGATACCCCGAAGTTTTCTCTATTGTTCCGAGAATACTTTGTGCCTACTGCCTAGCAGTTCTTTGCCACATGAATACCCCTTCGAATAAATCCTCGCACTTGTCGAGTATCCGCTCATCCCCCAGTTGTTTATGTGTTACACAAAAGTCTTCGAAATACCACCCGATATTCCAAAAATCCTCAGCAACCTATTGCTCTGGAATTTCTTGTTTACTTTCATTATGATTGATCCCATAAGTATAGAAATCTTATTGACATTCCTTGTCATTATCATTTTGAGTCTGTTGACTCAATATGTTGCGAATGCACGTAATCATCAGTTGACCCTTTTAAATTATCTCTCCGGCTCAGAC
>NC_057810.1:306986886-307018633 GCF_018294505.1 Triticum aestivum | reverse complement strand
TAGACTGTGCAAACCCGAGAGTTTTCACGAGTTATATTCTTCGGGTGATTACCAGATAAAATTTCAACACTACGACTTCGTCGAAAATGAGAAGTGAATGAAAAGGTATGCATTGGAGAAGTGGGAGTCGACCTTGAACCTTGCGTTCATGCCCATGGACTCGGTGTAGATCTTATCATTAAAGCTTCTCTTAAATTAATTATTCCTTTGGTATAAGTTCATCTTATATCTGGGATCTGGCCTTTTGCAATTGTGGTTCCGACCATGTTCTCCTTTAAATTACGTTTCTCGTGCAGGTTTAAGCACTTGTCTTCTGTAGAGCAATACCCCAGGCGCGCCCTACAGGGGGGGGGTGGCCCCCTATCTTGTGGGGCGCTCGAAAGCTTCTTGACTTGCACTCCAAGCTCCCCGGATCATGTTCGCTCCAAAAATCACGCTCCCGAAGGTTTCATTCCGTTTGGACTCCGTTTGATATTCCTTTTCTTCGAAATACTGAAATAGGCCAAAAAACAGCAATATGGGCTGGGCCTCCGGTTAGTAGGTTAGTCCCAAAAATGATATAAATGTGTAAAATAAAGCCCATAAACATCCAAAAGGGGTAATATAATAGCATCGAACAATCAAAAATTATAGATACGTTGGATACGTATCAGTTAGCACTAATAATAACAGGATATATCTTCTTTTCTTCAAGATAAGCATATTTAATATTATCAGGTAAAGGTTTGAGCTCAAACACGGGATCACCCTTGGGTGGAGGGGGATCCCCTAGGATTTCAACAGGCAAGTTGTGTTTCAGAATAGGACCCTGTTTAAGGAATACTTCATCTATTTCCCTTCTTTCATTCATAAACATATCATTTTCATGGTCTAGCAAATATTGTTCTAACGGATCAGTAGGAGGCACGGCAATAGAAGCAATACCAATAATTTCATCCTTACTAGGTAATTCTTTATATGGGGTTGCCTACGAAACTTAGCAAAATTAAACTCATGAGACATATCCCCTAAGCCAATTGTAACAACATCCTTTTTGCAATCAATCCTAGCATTAACAGTATTCAAGAAGGGTCTGCCAAATATACTGGGACAAAAGTCATCTTGTGGGGAACCAAGAACAAGAAAATCAGCAGGATATTTAACTTTTCCACACAAGACTTCAACATCTCTAACAATCCCAACTGGTGAAATAGTATCTCTATTGGCAAGCTTAATAGGAACATCAATACCTTCTATTTCAGCGGGTGCGATATCATGCATAATTTCTTCATATAAGGAATGAGGTATTGCACTAGCACTAGCACCCATATCACATAAGCCATGATAACAATGATCTCCTATTTTAACAGAAATAACAGGCATGCCTACAACAGGTCTATGTATCTTAGCATCAGGTCTAGCAATATTAGCAGCTTCATCATAGAAGTAAATAACATGCCCATCTATATTATCATCCAAGATATCTTTAACCATAGCAATACTAGGTTCAACTTTAATTTGCTCAGGAGGTGTATATGTTCTAGTATTACTCTTACGAACCATAGTTGAAGCTTTAGCATGATCCTTTATTCTAACAGGGAAAGGTGGTTTCTCAACATAAGTAGTAGGAACAATAGGATCGTTATAAGTGATAGTCTTTTCTTCAACTGTAATAGGTGCAACTACTTTTACTTCAGTGGGAGGATTATATTTAAACCACTTCTCCTTAGGGAGATCAACGTGAGTAGCAAAAGATTCACAAAAAGAAACTACTATCTTAGAGTCAAGTCCATATTTAGCGCTAAATCCACGAAAAGCACAGGTATTCATAAAAGATTTAACACAATCAAACTTAGGTGTCATACTTGAGTCCTTACCATCATCGGAACCCCAATCTTTAGAGTTGCGTTTAATTCTTTCCAGTAAATCCCACTAGAATTCAGTAGTCTTCAGCATATAAGAACCAGCACAGGAAGTATCAAGCATGGTGCGATCATTGAGAGAAAGCCGGGCATAATTTTTTTTGAATAATCATTTCTCTTGAGAGCTCATGATTGGGGCATGAATATAACATTGACTTAAGCCTCCCCCAAGATTGAGCAATGCTTTCTCCTTCTCGAGGCCAGAGATTATATATGTAATTACGATCACGATGAACAAGATGCATAGGATAGAACTTCTGGTGAAATTCCAACTTCAATCGTTTATAGTTCCAAAATCCCGTATCATCACATAGCCTATACCATGTAAATGGGTCTCCCTTCAAAGATAAAGGAAAGACCTTCCTCTTAACAACATCATCGGGTATACCTGCAAGCTTAAATAATCCACAAACTTCATCCACAAAGATAGGGTGTAAATCGGGATGCAATGTTCCATCTCCTGCAAAGGGATTAGCTAGCAGTTTCTCTATCATACCCGAAGGAATCTCAAAGTAAACATTTTCAGTAGGTTCAGTAGGCTGAGGAGCAAATCTTTGCTCTACTCATCGGGGCGAAGATGAACAATCCCCTCAAAGGATTAGTTTCCATAGTAACAAATGACAGAAAATTTCAGCACACTATATAAATGTTTCCTTACCAAGTTCCACTCACCAAAGGCGCTTCACTCCCAGGCAATGGGGCCAGAAAAGAGTCTTGATGACCCACAAGTATAGGGGATCTATTGTAGTAATTATAAGAGTGTCGAACCCAACGAGGAGCAGAAGGAAATGACAAGCGGTTTTCAGTAAGGTATTCTCTGCAAGCACTGAAAATGTAGGTAACAGATAGTTTTGTGATAAGATAATTTGTAACGGGTAACAAGAAATGAAAGTAAATAAGGTGTAGCAAGGTGGCTCAATCCTTTTTGTAGCAAAGGACAAGCCTGGACAATTTCTTATAATGAGAAGAGCGCTCCCAAGGACACATGGGAATTATCGTCAAGCTAGTTTTCATCATGCTCATATGATTCACGTTTGGTACTTTGATAATCTAATATGTGGGTGGACCGGTGCCTGGGTACTGCCCTTTCTCGGACAAGCATCCCACTTATGATTAACCCCTATTACAAGCATCCGCAACTACAAAAGAAGTATTAAGGTAAACCTAACCATAACATGAAACTAGTGGGTCCAAATCAGCCCCTTACGAAGCAACGCATAAACTAGGGTTTAAGTTTCTGTCACTCTAGCAACCCATCATCTACTTATTACTTCCCAATGCCTTCCTCTAGGCCCAAATAATGGTGAAGTGTCATGTAGTCGACGTTCACATAACACCATTAGAGGAGAGACAACATACATCTCATCAAAATATCGAACGAATACCAAATTCACATGACTACTAATAGCAAGACTTCACCCATGTCCTCATGAACAAACGTAACTACTCACAAAGCATATTCATGTTCTTGATCAGAGGAGTATTAATATGCATTAAGGATCTGAACATATGATCTTCCACCAAGTAAACCAATTAGCATCAACTACAAGGAGTAATCAACACTACTAGCAACCCACAGTTACCAATTTGTGGTTTTGATACAAGATTGGATACAAGAGATGAACTAGGGTTTTGAGAGGAGATGGTTCTGGTGAAGATGTTGATGGAGATTGACCCCCTCCCGATGAGAGAATCGTTGGTGATGACGATGGTGATGATTTCCCCCTCCCGGAGGGAAGTTTCCCCGGCAGAACAGCTCCGCCGGAGCCCTAGATTGGTTCCGCCAAGGTTCCTCCTCGTGGCGGCGGAGTTTCGTCCCGTAAGCTTGCTTATGATTTTTTCCAGGGTAAGAGGCTTTATATAGCAGAAGATGGGCACCGGAGGGCCAACAAGGGGCCCACAAGACAGGGGCGCGCCCCGCACCCTCGTGGCCAGGGTGTGGGCCCCCTCTGGTACTTTCTTTGCTCAATAATCCTTATTAATTCCAAAAATGACTTTTGTGGAGTTTCAGGACTTTTGGAGCTGTGTAGAATAGGTTTCCAATATTTGCTCCTTTTCCAGACCAGAATCCCAGCTGCAGGCATTCTCCCTCTTCATGATAAACCTTGTAAAATAAGAGAGAATAGCCATAAATATTGTGACATAACGTGTAATAACAGCCCATAATGCAATAAATATCGATATAAAAGCATGATGCAAAATGGACGTATCACCGGCCGCGTCGACCAGATCCTGGGCTTCTCCCCTCCAGACTTTAGTGTGCCGCCACCACCGAACGTCCACCGCTACGACCTCCTCATCCACGTCGATAGGGTGGAAGACTGGACCCGCTCTCGCCCCGATCCTCGCGCTCTGGCTAGAGCGGACTCCCGTGTTCAGGAGAGGAAGATGACCGCCCGATGTCACGGACTGATCCGGGCACCTTGGTGGAGGGTATTGAAAATGTACAGAGGAGGAGCAAGTGCAGCGTCATCCGCATCACATTTGTGGGCTGCAGCAGCCTCCCCATCCTGGGAGAACAGCATGACCAAGACGATGATGATCAAGGCAACCATGGAGGCCGCTCCTGGAGGGACACGCTTCTGGGGCGTGGCAGGACCGGCAAGGGCAAAGCACCTGCCACGGTGGCGCCCCGGCACCGCAGTAGGACGCCCGTTTCTCACCAACGGCACTTCGCTCGAGCTTGCTCCGTCGAGCGTGCCTCGCCGCCCGCCCCCAACGCGCCCACGCTCCGCGCGACTCCGCCCCTTCCTCTGCTGCCACGCACTCCACCACCACCGCCCGAAGAAGATCTAGGTGCTCAGTTCTTCTCCTTCTCGGACTTGGGACGCGCCCTCTCGCCACCATCGTGCATCGACTGCATGCAGCTTGAGTTTGAGAACGCCATGCTGGAGGCTCTGTCCAGCCCGCTCGACTTCAACTCCGACGATGCGCTGGGGCCCAGCCCCCTTCCGTCCCCTCGGGTGTCTCCTCCGGCAATCATGCCCATTGCCTTGCTCCCCAACGTAATGCCCTGCATCGTGCAACCTCCCGCTGCAACAATCGAGCTCCAAGAGATGGAGGCAATCACGGATAGGGTGAACCACATGCACATTCAGACCGCTCCAGAGGTGCTGTAGCTCTTCAACAATGTTTAGCCCCCCATCCTTGCTACTCCAATACCGAAGTGCACGTCTGCACCATCCAAGAATAGAGCTGCTTCAGTCCCCTCAAGGCGAAGTGCAAGGCAAGCTGCGGCAAGCTCCACCGTCCTGATGTCACAGAGGGCGGCGCTTCGCCTCGTCAAGGAGCTTGGAGAGCTGAGGCCCAAGGACAAGATGACCCCGAAGGCTGCGACAAGACTGATCAAGCATTTCAACGAACCACTAACGGATGCAGACATCCAGACGATTGCAAGGCTGACAAACCTCGACATCAACGCCCTGAAGATCGCAGTGGGCGCACTGGGCCTGGATGGTGCAGCCAAGGCGGCTGAGTAGTTTCCTCCATGTTAAGTCGTATTGTAGTCTCCGTCGATGGCTGGACTTATGCAAGTTCAGAGTTAGGTTTGAATTCCATGTGTAGTTCCAAGGTAGGATGTTTAGTTAGACGACGACGGGGTTTGGGGCCTGCTGGTGGCCGTCGTCACCCACCCCCCGACAAGAATGGTGGTGTGTTGTTGTAAAGCCCCGGAAACAACTTTCCATATTCATAACTCCAACTCTTGCCTTTTCCGGAGATGCGATATGATTTTTCCTTCGTGGTTGGGTTTTTTTCTTTTGTTTTGCATTTTGTTCATGTCATGCATCTCATCTCATAGCATCATGTGCATCGCATTCATATGTTTTCATAAAACCCGTACCCATTCTTAGTTGCCGCGTCCCCCTTGCTTTGGTTGACCGTTCCGAGACCAATCGGGTTTTTGCTTCCCTTTTTACCGTGACCACCTAACCTCTCTTGCCAACCCACCGACCCCCTTTTGCGCGCGTCCGAAAACTGCTCCGAACCCGAACCGTGCTGTCGTGACCGATGGATCCGGATCATCTCCAAATGTCCCTAAAACATCTCTGTTTTATTATTTGGACTCCCTGCCTATTTTATTCTAGACCGTTCGATTGTGATCGAAGGGCCCGAGTAGCCCCTAAACTAACCTACCTGCTATATAACCAGACAAAACCTAAGATCTAGGGGAGTTGTCCCATCCAATCCTTCTCGTCGTCGCTGCCGCCACTCCTCTTCCATCGGGATCCTCCCAGATCCCCTTTGCTCCAACCAGCGCAGCCAAGCCTCCACCTTCTCCTCCAAATTCCCACGCCGCCGCCACCCTTTCCATTTCCCTCGAGATCACCAGCAAACCAACCACTAGCGCTCACCTCCTGATCCACAAATCCATCCATCTCGCAGCCACCCCGCGCGCCTGCAGTACGTCTGCCCGAGACCCTGTGCCCTGCCTCCGTTCTCGCGCCGTTCCTGCCGTGTCCCTGCTGCGTCACCGTTCCTTCGCCAAGTCCCTCGCCAGCCAGAGCTCGCCTTCACCGCCAGTAGTAGCAGCAGCAACCAGCGCAGCCCCAAGCACCTGGGATTTCTCTTGCCCTCCAGCCGCCATGCCCGCACGCTTCTGGCAAATCTCCGGTCAGCCAAGCTGCGCCCGTTCTTCCTCCTTTCTTCTCCCTATCTCTCCTCTCTGAACTCACTCGCTCTCTGTATTTCTTTGCAGGAGCCGAGCCACCGTCGTCCTATTCGACTCCCACCATTAGGAACTGGTTCCCCTCGTCAGATCCGGTGGATCCTCGCCGCCGTCCGCCGCCTGTAGGCCCCATCTCGCCGCACCTCCCTCCGTTCCTTGAGCCCACGATCCCGAAGTCCATCGCGCCCAGCCGCCGGCGCTTGAACCTGCTCCTTCCTCTGTTCTTCAGTAGAGAGCAGCAACAGTTCGCTTGTCCCGCGCGTTGACCGCGCCACGCCAGCGCCTGGGCCGCGTCCCGCGAGCCGACCCAGCAGCTGCATCCTGTCTGCCTGCTGCTACCTCTCCACAGTTCTGGGCTGAGGCCCATGGTGAGCAGCACCCCCCAGCCCCTTCTCTGTGTTCAGCCCAGCAGTGCTCCAGATTCCGCCCGTGGATGTTTTTTTCCCGTTCTGCGATTTAGCGATTTATCCAGAGAACGTCGTTTTACAGAAAAGTCCCTAGAGTTCATGCATTTAATAACTCATCAACCATGCATCATATCAAAATGTTTTATATATGTAACATGCTTAGAATTTCATCTAGTTTCATAATATGCTACTCCCATCCATGTTTAAAATGTTTAAATTGCTGTTTGCATTAATTTGCTCTAATGCCATGTTGAAATGATTTATTTCATAAATAAATAACCGTAGCTCGGTTTTAAATAAACTTTATATGTAAATGGGGTGGAAAAATGCCTAGTTTAACATGGTGCACTCATCTTGCATGTTTAACAACTCTAAAATGTGGTTTAGGGCAGAACAGTACAAAATTCATATTATGCACATGGGGATTTTCCGGAATTGTTGTTTGTTGTTCCGGCCTCATTTAAACTTGCCTAGGTATGTAGTTTAATTATGCTTCACCTCTTGCCATGTTTAACAACATTTAACATTGCTTGGTAGCTTATACAATATTAAACTAAATATGTCAACATGGTGTTTTGTCAATATGCAACTCGTTGCATATTGAGCTCCACTTAACTTGTAGTATGGTTTGTTGCACTTTGCCATGCCATGCCTCATTAAACAGGACATGCATCATACTTGTTTGTGCATCATGCCATGGGTATGCTTGTGTGTTTACCATGTTGTTTGTTTCTTTCCGGTGTTGCTTCTTAGTTCCGGTAATGTTATGATTGTGAGGATTCGTTCGACTACCCCCCGTTCGTCTTGTTCATGGACTCTTCTTCTTCCTAGCGGGATTTCAGGCAAGATGACCGTCACCTTGGATCTCACTACTATCATTCCTATGCTAGTTGCTTTGTTCTATCGCTTTGCTGCGCTTCCTATAACTTGTTCTTCAAGCCTCCCAAATTGCCATGAACCTCTAACCTTTGACACCCTTCCTAGCAAACCATTGCTTGGCTATGTTACCGCTTTGCTCAGCCCTCTTATAGCGTTGCTAGTTGCAGGTGAAGTTGAAGATTGCTCCATGGTGGACAGGGTTATGTTGGGATATCACAATATCTCTTATTTAATTAATGCATCTATATATTTGGTAAAGGGTGGAAGACTCGGCCTTATGCCTGGTGTTTTGTTCCACTCTTGCCATCCTAGTTTCCGTCATACCGGTGTTATGTTCCCGGATTTTGCGTTCCTTACGCGGTCGGGTGATTTATGAGACCCCCTTTACAGTTTGCTTTGAATAAAACTCCTCCAGCAAGGCCCAACCTTGGTTTTACCATTTGCCTCACCTAGCCCTTTTCCCTTGGGTTTCCGGAGCCCGAGGGTCATCTTTATTTTAGCCCCCCCCCGGGCGAGTGCTCCTTCGAGTGTTGGTCCGAACTGAGCTGCCTGCGGGGTCACCTCAGGGAAACTCGAAGTCTGGTTTTACTCGTAGCTAGTCTCATCCGATGTTGCCCTGAGAACGAGATATGTGCAGCTCCTATCGGGATTTGTCGGCACATCGGGCGGCTTTGCTGGTCTTGTTTTACCATTGTCGAAATGTCTTGTAAATCGGGATTCCAAGACTGATCGGGTCTTCCAGGGAGAAGGAATATCCTTCGTTGATCGTGAGAGCTTATCATGGGCTAAGTTGGGACACCCCTGCAGGGTATAAAATTTCGAGAGCCGTGCCCGCGGTTATGTGGAAGATGGGAATTTCTTAATATCCGGTTGTAGATAACTTGACACCAGATCCGAATTAAAATGCATCAACCGTGTGTGTAGCCGTGATGGTCTCTTCTCGGCGGAGTCCGGGAAGTGAACATGGTTTCTGTGTTATGATTGACGTAAGTAGGAGCTCAGGATCACTTCTTGATCATTACTAGTTGACGACCGTTCCTTTGCTCCTCTTCTCGCTCTCATTTGCGTATGTTAGCCACCATATATGCTTAGTCGCTGCTGCAACCTCACCACTTTACCCCTTCCTTTCCCATTAAGCTTTGCTAGTCTTGATACCCATGGTAATGGGATTGCTGAGTCCTCGTGGCTCACAGATTACTACAACAACAATTGCAGGTTCAGGTTATGCGATGATCATGACGCGAGAGCGATGTTTGCTTGTTTTAGAGTCCTTCTTCTGCTTCTTCTTCGATCAGGGGATATGTTCCAGGTCGGCAGCCTGGGCTAGCAGGGTGGATGTCGTTTGAGTTTCTCTTTGTGTTTCATCCGTAGCCGGATGGTGATCTTATGTAAGATGTGTTGGGGAACGTAGCAGAAATTCAAAAAATTTCCTATGTAACACCAAGATCTATCTATGGAGAGACCAGCAACGAGTAGAAAGAGAGTGCATCTACATACCCTTGTAGATCGCTAAGCGGAAGCGTTCAAGTGAACGGGGTTGATGGAGTCGTACTCGTCGTGATTCAAATCACCGATGATCTAGTGCCGAACGGACAGCACCTCCGCGTTCAACACACGTACAGCCCGGTGACGTCTCCCACGCCTTGATCCAGCAAGGAGAGAGGGAGAGGTTGAGGAAGACTCCATCCAACAGCAGCACAACGGCGTGGTGGTGGTGGAGGAGCGTGGCAATCCTGCAGGGCTTCGCCAAGCACCTACGGGAGAGGAGGAGGTGTCACGGGAGGGAGGGAGGCGCCAAGGGCTCAGGTATGGATGCCCTCCCTCCCCTCCACTATATATAGGGGCAGGGGAGAAGGGGGAGGCGCAGCCTTGCCCCCTACTCCAAGAAAGGGGTGCGGCTAAGGAGGGGGGAGGAGTCCATCCTCCCCAAGGCACCTCGGAGGTGCCTTCCCCCTTTAGGACTCTCCCCTTTTTCCTTTATCTTGGCGCATGGGCCTCTAGGGGCTGGTGCCCTTGGCCCATGTAGGCCAAGGCGCACCCCCTACAGCCCATGTGGCCCCCCGGGGCAGGTGGCCCCACCCGGTGGGCCCCCGGGACCCTTCCGGTGGTCCCGGTACAATACCGATGACCCCGAAAATTGTCCCGATGGCCGAAATAGGACTTCCTATATATAAATCTTTACCTCCGGACCATTCCGGAACTCCTCGTGACGTCCGGGATTTCATCCGGGACTCCGAACAACATTCGGTAACCACATACAAGCTTCCTTTATAACCCTAGCGTCATCGAACCTTAAGTGTGTAGACCCTACGGGTTCGGGAGACATGTAGACATGACCGAGACGTTCTCCGGTCAATAACCAACAGCGGGATCTGGATACCCATGATGGCTCCCACATGTTCCATGATGATCTCATCGGATGAACCACGATGTCAAGGACTCAATCGATCTCGTATACAATTCCCTTTGTCTAGCGGTATTTTACTTGCCCGAGATTCGATCGTCGGTATACCGATACCTTGTTCAATCTCGTTACCGGCAAGTCACTTTACTCGTTCCGTAACACATCATCCCGTGATCAACTCCTTGGTCACATTGCGCATATGATGATGTCCTACCGAGTGGGCCCAGAGATACCTCTCCGTTTACACGGAGTGACAAATCTCAGTCTCGATCCGCATAAAAAATAGATACTTTCGGAGATACCCGTAGTGCACCTTTATAGTCACCCAGTTACGTTGTGACGTTTGATACACCCAAAGCACTCCTACGGTATCCAGGAGTTACACGATCTCATGGTCAAAGGAAGAGATACTTGACATTGGCAAAGCTCTAGCAAACGAACTACACGATCTTTGTGCTAAGCTTAGGATTGGGTCTTGTCCATCACATCATTCTCCTAATGATGTGATCCCGTCATCAACGACATCCAATGTCCATAGCCAGGAAACCATGACTATCTGTTGATCACAACGAGCTAGTCAACTAGAGGCTCACTAGGGACATATTGAGGTCTATGTATTCACACGTGTATTACGATTTCCGGATAATACAGTTATAGCATGAATAAAAGACAATTATCATGAACAAGGAAATATAATAATAATACTTTTATTATTGCCTCTAGGGCATATTTCCAACAAGATGATGTTGTATTCGTGTGGCATTGTATGCCTTATGTATGTATCACTATCCATTATGTAATGTTGATGTAATGATATCCACCTTGCAAAAGCGTCTTCAAGATGCGCTTCTATCCTTGGTGGGACCTTCGAGTTCCTTTAGGATAGGGTCGCATCTTGGGCGTTGACAAGTTGGTATCAGAGCCTCGACCGACCATAGGAGCCCCCTTGTTTGTTGGCCGTTGTTGAGTCTAGAAAAAAAGTTTTGAGTCTTAGGATTATATATATCGGAGAGTAGGATTCTTTTTACTCCTCAGTCCCTTCGTCGCTCTAGTGAGGCCTCCTGACGTAGATGTTTTGTCTTTCCTCTCCTCAAATTTCACTAAATCTTTTTTTAGGATCACGCGGGTATCTTGGGATTGTTCCGATATTCTTATGACAAGAACATTGTTCTTGGTGCCTCCTGTCATTTAGGGGTTGTGGCAGTGTCCCGGGGAGTTGAGCTCCGAGGTGTTGTCGTCATAATTTTATCGTTGCAGTTCTGGAATACCTGAGTTTTGTTGACATCAAAAATCTCTTTTATGCAGTTGTTGGTGAGATAACCTCGACGCCACCCAGTACTAGGGAGTTCGGGAGTATTGCCATAACTCGTATAACAGATGCTTTTCGAAGGTTGAGGTACACGATTTCCGAAGTTTTCTTGGTTATGTGTTGACGGATGGATACAGCTGGATGTAGGGATTGTTAGTTTGGGTGAGATATATTGCTTCCCTGTATCCCCAACACCAGATTGCATAACCAGAAAGTTTCGGGAGTTTATAGGTGGGAATTCAAGTAGCTCCTAGAATATCTTTCCGACAGATGCCTGATATGGGATTGGGTAAATCTCTATAATATGTATTTGTTCCGGCTTATTTTGCAAGCCAATCCTTGTTTTGTTTTGTTGTGGTATTCAAGTTGCTTCAATGTCAAGTGTTGATTCCATACCTTTCAAGCGATGTTCTCATATTTCTATGGGAGTACTAATCCTTTTGATCATCGAGATTGTCATGTTAATATTTTTCAACTGGTGCGCTTCTCTTCAAGTGGATCCGATCATTTTCAGCATCCGCAAGATCAATTCTAAGTTTTCTCAACGGTGTTTGTTTCATTCGTCCCAAGTTGTCTTTGTTTTCCCGCCCTCCCACCCTTTTTCTTCAAAGACTCAGATTTCTTAATCGGGTATCCATTTTATTGATGGCAAGACTCTCCATTCTTTTCCGTCAATGTTCTTATCCGGTGATTTCCCATGAAGATGCTCAACAGTTTCAAGTTCATCATCCTTCATTTTTGTTTTTTCTCTGGTGGATCCAATTCAAGATTTCGGTGTCGATCATATTCCTTTCCTCGTGTCAAATGCTTTCTCATGCCGGTGCACCTCTCAATCACTCACCTCTTGCTATTCATTTGTTCCAGAGTGTTGAAGATATCTCAGAAGATTTGTGTTTCCATTCTTAATCCGTTCAAGCTATTTGGAGATTGTTATCTCTTTCAAGTAATTTAATTCAACCGATGCAATCTCTCTTTAAAATCATTTCCAACGGTGTTTTCTTTTGAGTGGGCCCTAACCCACAGTTTTTTCCCCAAGATCTTACCTGACTCTTCTAATTTTCTCGGAGCCATTCCCAAATTCTTTTCAAGTGTGACGTAAGAATGGATCCCATTAGTCACATGCCTTCTCCAAGATCATTTTCAAATTCTTTTCATCGTTTATTCAACCTTTCTATTCTTCATTTCGGAGTATCTCAACAATTCATGGTGGTTCTCATCATCATTCTCAACATTTGAAGACCGAAGAAGGATTTCTCCTAAATCTTGGTCAGTTCTCTTGAAGATTCATAGTTCTAGCTTATGTCATCCTCTCATAATTGTTTTCGATTGTGAGAATTCTTTTCAACCATCCGACGCATTTCAGGAGTTGCTTCCTTTCTCGATAATCCGAATACCATCCTTTCTGAATATTACTCATTCTCAACCTTCAACTCTTGTTCTCCAAATCTTACCGGTGCATCGTTCAAATAACCTCTAATCAGTTCATGATCTCTTCGTTCTCATGTATCTAAATCCCTTCAAGTATCTTCATTCGTTTTCCAATTCTTCCCGGTGAATTGTGCCTTTGCTACTTTCATTTTCAATTCTTACGGCGGTTTGTTCAATATTACTCTTCCTATGTTCTCATATTAATTTATCCGTTGTTTCCAATCCCACCGGTGGTTCCATCTATACCTTCTCAAGTTTGCGCTATATCTCTTTTAATCCTTTCTACGAGAATAAGTAGTATGCCAAATCCGTTGCTTATCATCAATTTAAATTGGTGAAGGATATGCATAACGTAATTCTTATTTTTGTTTCATCCAAGTGATCTAGTTTCTTCTTTCCAGAGTTGTTCATCATGTCACATTTCTCGGTTCGAGATGCTTCATCTTTTCTTTTCCGGAGTTCCAAATTTTCCGCATTATCTCGTCGCGAAGCTCCATCTAAATCATCGCAAGGCTTCACCTTGTGTTCTCAACTTCTCTTTCTTTGTTATCATCCTTTGATTTTATTACCGGAGTTCTCACGAAGGCTCAACATGGTGGTTCATCAAGTATTATTTTCATTCTTCAATTGTTCTTCAAGATTTCTCTTGAAGTTATGACCCGCCAAGCTATACTCTAAAATAAACATGGTGCTCAACACATGATTTGTTTTGACGAGCTCAAGTATTCTTCATCTTGCATTCCGAAGTGCAATTCTTTCTATCTTATCTTTTGAGGTGGTGTTATGTCACTCTTGACAATTTCCCTTCACGATTCACATGTTGTCAAGAATGAGGTATTTTAAATCCATCAATCTCTTCTTTGGAGTTATCTTGGTATAGATTTCACCTAAAGCCTTCCCTAAGGAATGTTGCTATTTGTGGTGCTTACCAATGATCCGAGTTTTCTCCTATCCTCTCGGCGAAAGAAGTTTTCATCTCTTCTTTGATCTCAAACAAGCAATTGTTTTTTGTTAGTGGCAGAATTTCACCTCTTAGTCTTGGGATGTTTTCCATAAGCCCACTACAAGCTTATTCGTTTCGTTGTTGGTTTTCCAACAACTCCGTTCTAGATTTTCTTGTAAGCGTGCTCTTCCAAGATCTTGTTTCCCTCCGTTCATTCCATTCCATTCTTTCATTTCTTCCGGAGGCATTGTGATGTTGCTCTCGTTGACCCATCATCTCGTTTTGTCAAGATCATGTTATTCTCTTGCTTATCCATTTAGCCGGAGTGTTGTGTTCTAATTCAAGTTCTTTTATCTTGTCAAATTTTGCCTCTATTTTCAACCCGAGTGCTGTCTGAAATCCTCCTTACCCATTGTGCCATTCTTTCAATAGTTCCGGAGGCAGTGTGTTGTTGATTTCATCAAGTGTCATCCCATCTTCTCAAGTTCATGTTCTATTCCTTCCATGTTCAACCGGAGTGCTGCCCGAATTCTTCCTCTCTCATCTTGTTTTAACCGGAGTGGTTTTAATATCTATCTTATCACTAAACCTCTTGGTTCTCGCCGTACTCCTTGTTCCTCTTTTCTAACAGATTGTTTGCAATCTCGTTCATCTCTGTTGTACTCTTTTTTTTAAATTGCTCAACCTCTCAAGGTTCATGGTTTAACTCGTTTGTCGAAGAAGCAACTTAGTTTTACCTCTTATCTTCCTCTTCCTTTTCTCTCCGGTGCCATCCTAGATCTTGGGACGAGATCCTCTCGTAGTGGTGGAGTGTTGTAACACCCCGGAAACAACTTTCCATATTCGTAACTCCAACTCTTGCCTTTTCCGGAGATGCGATATGATTTTTCCTTCGTGGTTGGGTTTTTGTCTTTTGTTTTGCATTTTGTTCATGTCATGCATCTCATCTCATAGCATCATGTGCATCGCATTCATATGTTTTCATAAAACCCGTACCCGTTCTTAGTTGCCGCGTCCCCCCTTGCTTTGGTTGACCGTTCCAAGACCAATCGGGTTTTTGCTTCCCTTTTGACCGTGACCACCTAACCTCTCTTGCCAGCCCACTGACCCCCTTTTGCGCGCGTCCGAAAACTGCTCCGAACCCGAACCGTGCTGTCGTGACCGATGGATCCGGATCATCTCCAAATGTCCCTAAAACATCTCTGTTTTATTATTTGGACACCCTGCCTATTTTATTCTAGACTGTTCGATTGTGATCGAAGGGCCCGAGTAGCCCCTAAACTAACCTACCTGCTATATAACCAGACAAAACCTAAGATCTAGGGGAGTTGTCCCATCCAATCCTTCTCGTCATCGCCGCCGCCACTCCTCTTCCATCGGGATCCTCCCAGATCCCCTTTGCTCCAACCAGCGCAGCCAAGCCTCCACCTTCTGCTCCAAATTCCCACGCCGCCGCCACCCTTTCCATTTCCCTCGGGATCACCAGCAAGCCAACCACTAGCGCTCACCTCCTGATCCACAAATCCATCCATCTCGCAGCCACCCCGCGCGCCTGCAGTACGTCTGCCCGAGACCCTGTGCCCTGCCTCCGTTCTCGCGCCGTTCCTGCCGTGTCCCTGCTGCGTCACTGTTCCTTCGTCAAGTCCCTCGCCAGCCAGAGCTCGCCTTCACCGCCAGCAGTAGCAGCAGCAACCAGCGCAGCCCCAAGCACCTGGGATTTCTCTTGCCCTCCAGCCGCCGTGCCCGCACGCTTCTGGCGAATCTCCGGTCAGCCAAGCTGCGCCCGTTCTTCCTCCTTTCTTCTCCCTATCTCTCCTCTCTGAACTCACTCGCTCTCTGTATTTCTTCGCAGGAGCCGAGCCGCCGTCGTCCTGTTCGACTCCCACCATCAGGAACCGGTTCCCCTCGTCAGATCCGGTGGATCCTCGCCACCGTCCGCCGCCTGTGGGCCCCATCTCGCCGCACCTCCCTCCGTTCCTTGAGCCCACGATGCCGAAGTCCATCGTGCCCAGCCGCCGGCGCTTGAACCTGCTCCTTCCTCTATTCTTCAGTAACGAGAGCAGCAGCAGTTCACTTGTCCCGCGCGTTGACCGCGCCACGCCAGCGCTTGGGCCGCGTCCCGCGAGCCGACCCAGCAGCTGCATCCTGTCGGCCTGCTGCTACCTCTCCACAGTTCTGGGCTGACACCCATGGTGAGCAGCACCCCCAGCCCCTTCTCTGTGTTCAGCCCAGCAGTGCTCCAGATTCGGCCCGTGGATGTTTTTTTCCCGTTCTGCGATTTAGCGATTTATCGAGAGAACGTTGTTTGACAGAAAAGTCCCTAGAGTTCATGCATTTAATAACTCATCAACCGTGCATCATATCAAAATGTTTTATATATGTAACATGCTTAGAATTTCATCTAGTTTCATAATATGCTACTGTCATCCATGTTTAAAATGTTTAAATTGCTGTTTGCATTAATTTTCTCTAATGCCATGTTAAAATGATTTATTTCATAACTAAATAACCATAGCTCGATTTTAAATAAACTTTATATGTAAATGGGGTGGAAAAATGCCTAGTTTAACATGGTGCACTCATCTTGCATGTTTAACAACTCTAAAATGTGGTTTAGGGCAGAACAGTACCAAATTCATATTATGCACATGGGGATTTTCCGGAATTGTTGTTTGTTGTTCCGGCCTCATTTAAACTTGCCTAGGTATGTAGTTTAATTATGCTTCACCTCTTGCCATGTTTAACAACATGTAACATTGCTTGGTAGCTTATACGAGATTAAACTAAATATGTCAACATGGTGTTTTGTCAATATGCAACTCGTTGCATATTGAGCTCCACTTAACTTGTAGTATGGTTTGTTGCACTTTGCCATGCCATGCCTCATTAAACCGGACATGCATCATACTTGTTTGTGCATCATGCCATGGTTATGCTTGTGTGTTTACCATGTTGTTTGTTTCTTTCCGGTGTTGCTTCTTAGTTCTGGTAATGTTGCGATTGTGAGGATTCGTTCGACTACCCCCCGTTCGTCTTCTTCATGGACTCGTTCTTCTTCCTAGCGGGATTTCAGGCAAGATGACCGTCACCTTGGATCTCACTACTATCATTGCTATGCTAGTTGCTTCGTTCTATCGCTTTGCTGCGCTTCCTATAACTTGTTCTTCAAGCCTCCCAAATTGCCATGAACCTCTAACCTTTGACACCCTTCTTAGCAAACCATTGCTTGGCTATGTTACCGCTTTGCTCAACCCTCTTATAGCGTTGCTAGTTGCAGGTGAAGTTGAAGATTGCTCCATGGTGGACAGGGTTATGTTGGGATATCACAATATCTCTTATTTAATTAATGCATCTATATATTTGGTAAAGGGTGGAAGACTCGGCCTTATGCCTGGTGTTTTGTTCCACTCTTGCCGCCCTAGTTTCCGTCATACCTGTGTTATGTTCCCGAATTTTGCGTTCCTTACACGGTCGGGTGATTTATGGGACCCCCTTGACAGTTTGCTTTGAATAAAACTCCTCCAGCAATGCCCAACCTTGGTTTTACCATTTGTCTCACCTAGCCCTTTTTCCCTTGGGTTTCCGGAGCCCGAGGGTCATCTTTATTTTAGCCCCCCCGGGCCAGTGCTCCTTCGAGTGTTGGTCCAAACTGAGCTGCCTGCGGGGCCACCTCAGGGAAACTCGAAGTCTGGTTTTACTCGTAGCTAGTCTCATCCGATGTTGCCCTGAGAACGAGATATGTGCAGCTCCTATCGGGATTTGTCGGCACATCGGGCGGCTTTGCTGGTCTTGTTTTACCATTGTCCAAATGTCTTGTAAACCGGGATTCCAAGACTGATCAGGTCTTCCTGGGAGAAGGAATATCCTTCTTTGATCGCGAGAGATTATCATGGGCTAAGTTGGGACACCCCTGCAGGGTATAAACTTTCGAGAGCCGTGCCCGTGGTTATGTGGCAGATGGGAATTTGTTAATATCCAGTTGTAGATAACTTGACACCAGATCCGAATTAAAATGCATCAACCGCGTGTGTAGCCGTGATGGTCTCTTCTCGGCGGAGTCCGGGAAGTGAACACGGTTTTTGTGTTATGATTGACGTAAGTAGGAGCTCAGGATCACTTCTTTATCATTACTAGTTGACGACCGTTCCTTTGCTCCTCTTCTCGCTCTCATTTGCGTATGTTAGCCACCATATATGCTTAGTCGCTGCTGCAACCTCACCACTTTACCCCTTCCTTTCCCATTAAGCTTTGCTACTCTTGATACCCATGGTAATGGGATTGCTGAGTCCTCGTGGCTCACAGATTACTACAACAACAATTGCAGGTTCAGGTTATGCGATGATCATGACGCGATAGCGATGTTTGCTTGTTTTGGAGTCCTTCTTCTGTTTCTTCTCCGATCAGGGGATTGGTTCCAGGTCGGCAGCCTGGGCTAGCTGGGTGGATGTCGTTTGAGTTTCTCTTTGTGTTTCATCCGTAGCCGGATGGTGATCTTATGTAAGATGATGTTGTATTCGTGTGGCATTGTATGCCTTATGTATGTATCACTATCCATTATGTAATGTTGATGTAATGATATCCACCTTGCAAAAGCGTCTTCAAGATGCGCTTCTATCCTTGATGGAACCTTCGAGTTCCTTTAGGATAGGGTCGCATCTTGGGCGTGACAGTTGTACTCTTTGTGGTTCGTGCATTAGATGTGTTCTGTCATCGGAGCAAATTGAAGTGCCCCCATGAGTAACAACAACCATATCATCATGTCCTAGAATGTCAGAGGCATAAACGCTCCGGCAAAGCGTACATCGATCTGTGAGGTGGCCACAACACACAAGATTGCAATCTTGATGCTGCAAGAGACCAAGGTAGAGTTTTGGACGACAGACATGGCAAAGGAGATCAGAGGCACTATGATGCAAGGATGTGCAGTGCTGCTAGCAATGGGAACTGATGAGGACATCAATACCATTGTTACACCCACAGTCCCTGCTGCTATACATACTAGACCAATTACTAGAGCTCGCGCACGCCAATTAAATTACCAGGTACTTTTGTTTCTTGTTAATGATTCTAATGTTCATGAGAATATGATGCTGCCTGAATTGGATACATTTGTTTTGCTTACAAATGAAGGGCCTAGCTTGGAGAAGGATGAATATTGGAGCAAGAACAAGCATGGAGATAATGGCATGCGCAAGGGAAACAAGAATAGAGTTACAGGTGATGATTTCAGGACATTGAAGCCACCATAATGAGTGCATGAAGCCTTGGACGAAATATACAAGATGCTACTTCATAACTTCCATCCAGAGGCTATTCTAGGTGCTGTGTCACCTTATTATTGGGCCAGGCCCATGTAATTTCGAAATACTTGAGTATAGGCTGTTTTTAGTGTCCGTATGTGTGGAGAAACAAGAGATAGGGTTGGTTTCGGACCCCTTCCCCAAGGGCCACGAAATCACCCCTTCCTCCATATATACAGCCCTTAGGGCGTCATTTAGACTTTGGGTTTTGTTTAGATTAAAAGTTCGCTATATTTGCAACTTTGCGTACTTCGTTTGTGTTCAACGACCAGACAAAGGCGTGAACCCCACCTTCATTAATAAAGCTTTCCTTTTATATTCGCAATATCCAGATTGCAATCTCAATTTCTTGCTTGTTCTTCGTTTGCTCACAGGAAAACAGACCCTCGTGGTCAGGTTGATCGTGCTTCGGCCTGGTCAATAACCCCTCAGAAGTTGGTTTAGCGATTGCTAAGGCGCAACGTCTTGCACGTTCGTAGTCGGATCGTCAAGGTCGACTCCCATAAAAAATGATAGCCACCTTCTCATCAAAGCATCAAGACACCTTTGCCTCTATCAAGTGGTATCAGAGCCCTTATAGAAAGTTTTTTTGAGTCGTTTCCAGTGTTTGGGTCCGGACAGTCGAGAAAAAAAAATTGGTCGCAAAATTTTCATGTCTATCCTGTTATCTTGACTTGGAAAGAGTTCTGAGACACTTGCCATTATAGTGATTTTTTGGCAAAGAAAAAAAGAGGAGCGCAAAAAAAAGAGCGCAAAAAAGAAAAAAGAGCAAAAAAAATTCATACTGTGCTCTTCCCTTGTTTCCGTGCAACGCCATGATTTTGTTAGTATTCTAGGCTCGCGTCTCTAGCACGGTCTAGCCTAGGACCAGTACAGTACCGTTGTTGAGCGTTTATTCAATTTTGCATCTCTGAATTGATCATTGCTGACCCTTTTTGCTACAATATTATAAGCCTTCCCAGCTCCACATACATCTACGTCATGCGTTTGACACCACCTGGTAATCGCTCTGTCCAACTTTGAGAGTTTTGACTACAACGGTTACCGATGACCACCTGCTGCTGGGTAAGAACTGGTAAGAATTTGAGATTCGCTTGACGGATTTGTGACATCCCGCCACTTTCTAATAGTCTATAGGATCATATTCTTGTGTGTTTCTATTGTTGCTAACCATGGCAGGACCAAAGCCGACGAGATTGACTGGGAGAACATGACGAACAAGGAGTTGCATGATAAATTTCAGCAAATGATGAGTGGCCAGGTGGAAGATGTGCTAAATAGTTTTGAAGAGGCTATGGAGAAGATAGATGCCATGGAGAAGTCGTTCGAGACAAAGTTGGATAACAAGTTTAATGAATTTCTCAAGTGTCTTCCCCAACCACCATCGGCTGCACCTATCGCACCTCTGCAACGACAACAACAATGCCCCTTTCCAAATCAGTTTGGACGAGCGAAGTGTGTTCCTATTGAGGATGGCCAAACTTCTGGTGCTGCTGTACCTACTGTTGATGCTTCTTTGTATCCTACTACTACTGTTGCTGGTGCCGAGGAGGATGACAATTATGCAGGCAATTACGAGGATGAGGTTGATCAAAATCAGAACTACGTGCAACCACCAGCACCAGGTCGTCAACAAGCATATAATTGCAATGGCAGGCCTGCACTACCACATCAGGTACGAGATTATGACCATATTCCTAAACTGAAATTGAATATTCCACCGTTTGAGGGTAGATACATTCCTGATGTATAACTTACTTGGGAGTTAGAAACTGAACAACGTTTCACATGCTTACAATATCCTGAGGAGAGACGTGTTGCTGCTGTTTGTGAATTCACTAGTTTTGCTTTTGTTTGGTGGTCTGAATATTGTAGATTATATCCTATTCCAACTACTTGGGCTGCTTTGAAAACTGCTATGCGTACTCGTTGGGTTCCACCATATTATCAACGTGAATTGCTTCAAAAATTGCAGCGTTTAAGACAAGGAAAAAATTATGTAGAAGAATATTATCAGGAATTACAAACTGACATGATTAGATGTGATATTGTTGAGGATAATGAAGCTATGCTTGCACATTTTATGGGTGGATTAAATAAAGAGATTCAAACCATTCTAGATTATACGGAGTATAATAACATCACTCGTTTATTTTATCTTGCTTGTAAAGCTGAACGTGAAGTGCATGATCGACATGCATTGGCGCGAACTAATTTTTCTGCAGGCCGATCTTCATCATGGACACCACGTACATCCTCTACTCCCACATGTCCTACTACAACACCAATGACTTCAGCCACCAATTCCAACCAAGATACAAGAAAACAGGCACCACCACGAGGAGTACACCTTCCGGTCTCACACAGAGCTCTTCTTCATCCATGGCATCAACAGGGCAAACACATGATATTATTTGTCGTTGTTTCAAGGGTGGAGGTCATTATGCGAGAGAATGCCCATCTAAGCGTGTGATGATTGCTACCGAGGATGGTCGGTATGAGTCCGCTAGTGACTATGATGAGGAGACTTTGGCTTCTATTACAAGTGAAGAACACGACGGAGATGGTTCTGATCATGAGACGCAATACATGGCTCTTGAAGATGCTGACAGGTATGAATGTTTAGTTGCTCAACGTGATTTGAGTGTGCAGGTCACACAAGCTGAGCAAAATCAAAGGCATAATTTGTTCCACACAAAGAGAGTTGTGAAGGAACGTTCTGTTTGCGTCATCATTGATGGAGGCAGTTGCAACAACTTGGCTAGCATGGAGATGGTGGAGAAGCTATCTCTCACCACAAGACCACATCCACATCCTTACTACATCCAATGGTTCAAAAACAACGGCAAGGTTAAGGTAACACGTACTGTTCTTAAGCATTTTAGTATCTCTACATATGCTAACTATGTTGATTGTGATGTGGTACCTACGCAAGCATGTTCCTTATTACTTGGTAGACCATGGCAATTTGATAAAAATTCTGTACACCATGATAGAAACAATCAGTATACTCTTGTTCATAAGGATAAAAATATTACTTTGCTTTCTATGACTCCTAATTCCATTTTGAAAGATGATATTAATAGAGCTAATAAAGCAAAGCAGGAGAAAAATAAGAGTGAAAATCTGATTGTGGCAAAAGAATTTGAGCAACAAATGAAGCCTAATAATAAACCATCTAGTGTTGCTTCTAAAATTAAATTGAAAAGTGCACGTTTACTTGCCACCAAATCTGATATTGATGATCTAGATTTCAGCAAATCTGTTTGCTATGCTTTTGTGTGCAAAGAGGCATTATTTTCTTTCGGGGATGTACCTTCTTCTTTGCCTCATGCTGTCACTAACATTTTGCAGGAGTTCGCTAACGTCTTTCCACAAGATGTGCCACTGGGGTTACCATCTATTTGAGGGATTGAACATCAGATTGACTTAATTCCCAGTGCTTGCTACCAAACCGTGCGACATACCGTACCAATCCAGAGGAGACGAAGGGGATTATGCGTGAAGTACATAAGCTAATCGACAAAGGTAATATACGCGAATCTCTTAGTCCTTGAGCTGTTCCTATTATACTAGTGCCAAAAAAGGATGGTACGTCGCGTATGTGTGTTGATTGTAGAGGCATTAATAATATTACTATTCATTATCGTCATCCTATTTCTAGGCTAGATGACATGCTTAATGAATTGAGTGGCTCTACAATATTCTCCAAAGTTGATTTGCGTAGTGGATACCATCAAATTCGTATGAAACTGGGAGATGAATGGAAAACAACATTTAAAACTAAGTTCAGATTATATGAGTGGTTAGTTATGCCTTTTGGGTTAACTAATGCACCTAGTACTTTCATGAGATTAATGAACGAAGTTTTATGTGCTTTCATTGGATGATTTGTGGTAGTCTATTTTGATGATATACTGATTTATAGCAGATCTTTGGAGGAACATTTGAAACATTTACGTGTTGTTTTTATTGCTCTACGTGATGCATGTTTGTTTGGTTACCTCGGAAAGTGCACCTTTTGCACAGACAGAGTATCTTTTCTTGGCTATGTTGTTACTCCACAGGGAATTGAAGTTGATAAAGCCAAGATTGAAACTATTGAGAGTTGGCCGAAGCCCAAAACGGTCACACAAGTGAGGACTTTTCTTGGTCTCACTGGTTTCTATATGCGTTTTGTGAGAGATTTCAGCACCATTGCTACACCTCTCAATGAGGTTACAAAAAAGGATTTGCCTTTTGTTTGGGGCACCGCACAGGAAGAAGCCTTCACAGTATTGAAAGATAAGTTGACACATGCTCCTTTACTCCAACTTCCTAATTTTAATAAGACTTTTGAGCTTGAATGTGATGCTAGTGGAATTGGATTAGGAGGTGTGTTATTACAAGATGGCAAACCTGTTGCATACTTTTCTGAAAAATTGAGTGGGCCTAGTCTGAATTATTCTACTTATGATAAAGAATTTTATGCTCTTGTTCGGACTTTAGAAACATGGCAACATTATTCATGATATTGGTACAAAAAAGGAAGTATTTATACAAATATAACTGAGGAAGAGCACTGCACACATATCTTTACAGCATCGGACAAAGAAGCTAGATTGATTCATGGACCAAAAGTTATGTATCAGCTAGAAACAAAAAGGGTGTAAATACATAGTAATTACTGAAATGTTATATCTCTAATGCATCTAAGTGTCTCACGTACCATCCTATCATAATTGCCAATCTAGGAATACATCTTGATCTTTTTGAGGTGCTTGTCTAACCACATGCCTGTAGACTTGCCTATCTTCCACCTCTTCAATGTTGACAGGAGCTGTATTAATAATCTCATCATCCACAACATCTTTCCTGAAGGAGAAATAAAGTGCAGTCATGTTTGGTATCAGTCCAAAAAAGGTAAATATATCCTACCGCAAGATACCACCATGTTGCTTCTTTTTTTGCTACTATTATACTCAGGTGACAGCAATATAGAACACCATGAGAATCTTGACAGTATATATACACTGAATTAATATATGTATGGCTCTTTCAAACCAAAGATCCCTAGGTAGCTGCTTTTTCACAATATGCTGAACAATTATCTTTTCATAGTACACCATCAGAATCTTGACAGTATATATACAATGAATTAATATATGTATGGCTCTTTCAAACCAAAGATCCCTAGGTAGCTGCTTTTTCACAATATGCTGAACAATTATCTTTTCAGTCCAAGTGTTCAACAGGAAATTTACTACTGGTAACTAACATTACTATGGTGTTCCCATCTGTTTTTAGTAGAAAATATTTCCCTTGGAAAAAGTGTGGAATCCATAAGGCAAAGAGGAATTCATTTATAGATTCTGAATTAACCAATGAACTAAAAATCAAGAGCGGCTGTACACGAGCACTAAATTGGCAGCCTTCTGAATACAAAAACAACTTCATATTTAACTATGCTCACCCTTGCAGGACATGGTTTGGAAGGTTTGGTCACCCCCCAAATGCAAATTTTTTGCTTGGTTGGTCACTCAAAACAGGATTTGGACAGCGGATAGACTTCAGCGTAGAGGATGGCCCAATTGCGATCAATGCCCTCTTTGTAGCCAAGTGCGGGAATCGGCGGCCCACCTCCTTTACAAGTGCCGGTTCGCAACTTGCATATGGAAGGAGGTGTTCTCATGGCTGGATATTCAAGTTTACACGACGAATTGGCATATCTTCACCACGGTTAAAGCTTGGTGGCAAGGAATCATCAACATTGCTCATGAAAGAAAGGCTCTCTCGTCGTTGATCCACCTTGTTGGATGGGAGATTTGGAAAGAAAGGAACGCACGCGTCTTTAGAAATAAAGCGGCACCAGTGGCCGTGATTGTTAACCTTATTAAGGAGGAGGCAACGCTTTGGGCTATTGCGGGTGCCAAGCATTTGTGTAATGTAATGCCGCGAGAGTAATTAGTTAGCGTTTGTGCCGCTTGAGCGGCGTGTATCTCACAAACTTCTCTCTTAATCAATGAAAATGGTAAGTCTTTTGCCTTGTTTCAAAAATAAATAAATAACCCCATTGAACAAAGGGTAACCATGGTAAGCAGAAACCTAGCCGACAAACACAAGGCCAAACAAAACACAACACCTGGCCAATCGTAGATTATCAATACCATCTGCAGACCAAACAACATGTCGGTATGTAGAGAAAGTAAAAATGCAAGTTCTAGCTTGAAAATAAGTGAGCGAACCTCCACGAGCAGAACAAAGATGCAGCTAACGCAGTAGATAGAAGAACCTGCGAAGCAAAGGGAAAGGAACTCGTTAGAGCACAAGTATTTAATGGAACGGTGCAGAGAAGGTACAGAACTTACGAACAATCCATTTACCTAAGCTGACAAGGAGAAGCACATGAGTAAGGCAGGCAAGATAAACAAGGAGACCAAGGTGGGCGTCAAGAAAAACAGACTGAAACCAAAAATCCAACAAGGTCAACACACATATATTTCATCAAACATCTTATAGGCAAGCACAAGGAATGAGATCAAACCTTCAATGCGAAAGCGAGAATACTGCGATGACGTATGAAGGAAAGAACAACAAAATTAACCTGCACACGAAGGAAACAGAGCCAAGAACTCGGTAAGAAACGAAACTGTAAAGAGCAATGGCAGAAAACAATGGAAGAAAAGGGGTGGGGTGTAAGGTACAGGCCTCGAATCACTCGAACTATGAAGAATTATGGTGTATGATTGCTGTTCCTCCCATCCTCCCTCACAACATATTCAAATTTACAAGCCAAATCCAGATCGGCCGAAGCCTCTACCAATGCCTAGCCAAGTCCCAATGGAGAATAAACACTCTCTTTATATACGTATCTCAGTTACACCCCTTAATGGGCCCAGTTTGGGCCTGCAAGCCACTGGGGAAGCTTTCTTGCACGAGTGGGCCTTGTGGCCTGTTCTTAAGTGTCAGCCCTTGTCGCTGCAGTGTCATCGATCTCCTGCTGTTTATCTGAAGACTGGTTCAGAGTAGGAGTGCTGCTGACATCTCCCCGCTATTGAAAACCGGCTTGACCCCAAGCCAGAGCTCGAGGAAATTGCTGCCTCAAAGAATCTTCATCTTCCCAGGTGGCCTCCTGAGGAGAAGGTCCGTTCCATTGCACAAGCACCTGAGCCACTGTGTTGTCTCCCTTGTGGTGCACACGACGCTGCAAAACTTCGAGAGGAACTTGAAGATGAGCAAAATTTGAGGGCAAGGAAGACTGTACCTGAATGGGATTTTTTGATGCATTGTTTGAGTTGGGAAACGTGGAAAACTGGATGTATTCTGCTTGAATCAGGAAGTTTCAGTCGATAAGCCACTTCTCCAATTCGTTCCAAGATTTCATAAGGCCCATAAAACTTGAATGCAAGTTTATGGTTAGCTCGATGAACTACTGAAGACTTCACATATGGCTGCAATTTCAGAAACACTTCCTGTCCCACTTCAAAAACCCTCTCAGTTCTTTTCTTGTCAGCATAGGCCTTCATGCGCTGCTGTGTTCTTAGTAAGTGTTGTCGGACAGACCGATTAACTACCTCTCTTTGTTCCAACCACTATTGTAAGTCAGGAGGATCAATGGTGTCAGAAGGAGTAATGCCAAACACTCTAGTAGCTTGCCCATATAAGACTTCAAATGGTGATTTTCCGATTGCAGAATGCCAATTGGTATTATACCAAAACTCACAAAGAGAAATCCATTTTTTCCATTGCTTTAGATGAGCACTAATGAAGCACCTAAGGAAGCATTCCACTTGTTGGTTTACCCTCTCAGTCTACCCATCCGTCTCGGGATGATAAGCCGTGCTCATGTTCAGTACTGACCCAGTTCGTTTAATGAGGTGTTGCCAGAATTCACTGGTAAAAACTGTATCCCTGTCAGATACTATAAACCTTGGCATCCCATGTAACTTGTAGATGTTATCCAGGAATAACTCAGCTATCTTGGAAGCTGTGTAAGGGTGTTTGAGAGGAATGAAATTCCCATATTTAGTCAAGTTATCAATAACTACCATCAAGCAATCAAAAGTTTTAGAACATGGCAGTCCAAATATGAAATCCATTGTAACAGTTTCCCAAGCTTTTCTTGGAACTGGCAAGGGAGAAAGTGGTCCAGGGTAGTTGATCCTCTTTGGTTTAGCTTTTTGATAGATCAAACATGATTGTACTCTCTGCTTGATGTAAGTTTTCATACCAATCCATCTGAAGAGTGAGTGCACTCTCTTGTAAGTAACAGGGAATCCAAAATGCCCCCCAACAGGACTATCATGCAAAGCTTGGAATATTTTATCATGTAGAACAGGCTGATCACCAATCCAAATACATCCCTTATATCTAAGAAGTCCATTAACCAGTTTGTAATGAGGTTTAGCATCCTGATCCAGAGATAATTGTTGGATAATTTCCATTGAATAAGCATCAGACTCATATCCCTTAAAAATATCATGCAGCCAACTGGGCTGAGCACTTGAGATAGCTAGAGACATAGCATGTTCTGGAGGCCTCCTAGATAGAGCATCTGCAGCAGTATTGTCACTCCCTTTTTTGTAGATGATTTGATAATCCAAGCCCATGAGCTTGGTGTAAGCTTTTTGTTGCTAGGGTGTATGTAACTTCTGTTCCACTAGATGAGATAAACTCTTCTGATCTGTTTTTATAACAAACTGCTGTATCTGTATGTATGGCCTCCACTGATCCACTGCTAATAAAATAGCCATGTATTCTTTTTCATAAACTGAGAGACCCCTGTTCCTAGGGCCTAAGGATTTACTGATAAAAGCAAGTGGGTGTCCTTTCTGCATGAGAACAGCTCCTATTCCATATTCACAAGCATCGGTTTCGATCACAAAGGGTTGAGAAAAATCGGGCAGGGCTAAAACTGGTGCAGACGTTAAGGCTTGTTTCAGAGCAACAAAGGCATTATCAGCCATGGGATTCCACACAAAAATCTCTCCCTTCCTTAGAAGATCAGTCAAGGGTTTACTGATAACTCCATAAGACTTGATGAATTTTCTATAGTACCCTGTCAAACTCAAGAAACCTCTTACCTCTTTAACATTTGCTGGAGTGGGCCAGTTGACAACAGCAGTTATTTTACTGGGATCTGTTGAGACGCCCTTATCACTGATGACATGACCAAGGTATGAAATCTGTTGTTGGGCAAAATCACATTTGCTAAGTTTAACCTTCCACTATTTCTCCTTCAGAATCTGCAACACCTGAGTGAGGTGTAAGATGTGCTCCCTAAGTGTTTTGCTGAATATAAGGATATCATCAAAGAAACAAACTGCACATTTTCTGAGAACCGGAGACAAATCAAAGTTCATGGTTCCTTGGAAAGTACTTGGGCCCCCTGTCAGGCCAAACCCTACTACAGTAAACTCAAAGTGTCCATTATGAGTAGAAAATGCAGTTTTATACTCTTCTCCAGGAGCTAATCTGATTTGATGATAACCTGCCCTTAAATCTAAATTAGAAAACCAAGCTGCACCAGATAATTCATCCAGGAGTTCATCAATAATTGGAAGAGGAAATTTGCCCTTAATAGTGAGAGCATTAAGATGTCTGTAGTCTACGACCATTCTCCATGTTCCATCCTTCTTTTTAACCATAATAAGAGGAGAAGAGAATGGACTACTGCTCATTCGAATGACACCAGACTCCAACATTTCTGCAATTTGCTTCTCCAATTCATCCTTTAAATGAGGTGGAATTCTGTAAGGTCTCTTTGCTACGGGACTGGCTCCAGGAATTAATGGAATGGTGTGATCAAATTGTCTTCGAGGTGGTAGCCCTTTAGGAGGATCAAATACTTCAGCAAATTTCTCTAGAACCTGCTTGACTTCTTCTGGAAGTTTGCTGGCTTCAGCAGTTGGTAATTCCAAACAAATGGATAAAACTGTGAAAGCAAATTCATCAGGAGCCAGGCCTTGCAAGGTGATCATATTTCCCTGGTTTTGGAATGCCATCCACTTTTGCTGCCAATCTATCTGCATGGGACTATGGTTTGCCAGCCAGTCAAGCCCCAGAATTCCATCATAATCACCCAAGTCTAGCAATCTGAACTCAGACTTGAACTGGTGATCATTACACGTCCACTCACAAGCTTCAATAATTTGATTACTGATTAAACTAGCTCCTCCAGCAATAGTTACTTTCATGGGTCTGCTCCCCTTTCTTGATGGTAACCTATCTGCAAACTTGTCATTTATGAAGGAGTGAGTGCTCCCTGAGTCAACTAGAAGGATCATTGGATTACCTTGCATTGTCACTGATAGTAGAATTGTCTTGTTAGACTTGCTGTCTCTATTTATTGTTGCACACATCATGTGGACCTGCCCTGGTTCATCTGATTCCTCCTCTGAACTCTGTTGTAAGTCTTGCAAATGATCAATCATTTCTTGAACTACATGCAGTTGCACTGAAGCTTTACACTGGTGGTCCTTTGACCATTTCTCTCCACAGATAAAGCATAGTCCCTTTGCCTTCCTGTAATTTCTCAGAGCTGTCCACCTGTCTCCTGCCTGTGATCTTTGGAATTCCATAGGCTTCTTCTCTTCAGTAAACTTCTGTTTGACAGGAGGTAAAGGCAAGGGTAAAGGAATAGCTGAGGTTCTTTTTACTTGACTGTTAATGGCAGTGTGCCCATCTCCTATTTCTTCTAGTAACAAGGCTAACTCATAAGCAGAATCTAGATCCTTGGGTTTTTGTATTGCAACCTGCACCTTAACAGCTGGCTTGAGGCCATCCATGAACCTGGTGACATAATGCAATGGATCAGGAGCGGACTCATAAGCAGTTAACTGATCATATAGTTCCGAGAACCTATCCACATAATCCTCCATAGTACTGGTTTGTGCTATGTGAAACAGTTTCCTGATAAGTTGCTGATGCTGATTCCTGGCAAATCTAGTATGCAGCAAATTACAGAATTCTTCCCAGCTGACATTCGGTGCCCTGCGCTGTACTGATTCCAACCAACGAGCTGCTGCTCCTTCGAACTGAGCCGATGCCAATGAGACCCACATCAGAGGATTAATGGCCCATAACTGAAATTGGTCTTTGCATCTCGTTTGCCATAAGCGCGGATTAGTTCCATCAAACCGGGGCAGCTCCACCCGAAAATTGCCCTCAGAAGAAACAATTATGTTGGGATCGCAAAGAGAAATTGACCTCACCGGGGTTGATTTGAAACCACCGGAATTTCGAGCAGGAGGAGGGACGTATAAGATCTGCGGTCTACCTCTGTTCTCCTTGTCGGCTCCTTGATCTTCAGTCGATGATGTCGCCCCTGCTATGAACAACCTCCTGGGCGTGGCTACGCCGCTCGGGCGCAGATCCTGGCCGCTGTCCTTGAATTTCTCCACTTCCGCCTTCACTTGGTTGATCTCACCCGTGAGGTCCTCCCTGATTGCGTCGACTTGCTTCGTGATGACGCCTTCCAAATTGGCTGACGTTTCGTCGAGCATCTTGCGGACAGCCTGCACCAGGTCATTCCTCTGTTCCTTGAGGCGCTTGTCGATGGTGCCGGCCATGTCCCCCTTGAGCAGATCGTAGATCGAACGGGCTTCTCCCGACAAATCCTCCATGATCTCACCTTGCCGTCGCGCCTTGAATCGGGTCGGATATTGGTGGTGGGGAATCTCCAGGACGAACGGCTTTGATGCCAATTGTAAGGTACAGGCCTCGAATCACTCGAACTATGAAGAATTATGGTGTATGATTGCTGTTCCTCCCATCCTCCCTCACAGCATATTCGAATTTACAAGCCAAATCCAGATCGGCCAAAGCCTCTACCAATGCCTAGCCAAGTCCCAATGGAGAAGAAACACTCTTTTTATATACGTATCTCAGTTACACCCCTTAACAGGCCCAGTTTGGGCCTGCAAGCCACTGGGGAAGCTTTCTTGCGCGAGTGGGCCTTGTGGCCTGTTCTGAAGCGTCAGCCCTTGTCGCTGTAGTGTCATTGATCTCCTGCTGTTTATCTGAAGACTCGTTCAAAGTAGGAGCGCTGCTGACATGGGGGCGAACCTTAACTAGTCGTACCCGCGGAGAAGCAACATTGCAAGAGACCTGAGAAGAGAGCATAGGCCACTTCCTTCTCTCAGCCATCCATGGCTCGGGGAACAAAGTCAGGGAGTGAAGCGCATGTCCATCCCCTTCCCGTTGTTCACCTACCTCCCTTCCTCGTCTCCACCACCCACGGCTCTCCACCACCAGTCGCACGAGATGAAGCCAGGACATGAGAAAGGGATAAGCTGTAGCGGCGGCCGACGAGGGATGGAGGACGGATGCGGCCCCAGACTCGCCATGGCCTTCTACCCCCGCCCTGACTCGGGAGGTTCGTGCGGCGGTGGCTGACGTGAGAGGGAGGGGGAAGGAGGAGGGAGCGGACCGGTGGCTGTGGTGACGATGGAGGGAGGAGGAAGAGAAAAATAGGTGTGGCGGCAACGGCGTCGAAGTGGAAGGAGGGAGGCCTGCGGTGGCTGTGGTGAT